>NC_135413.1:15567361-15634861 GCF_051991245.1 Festucalex cinctus
AGGCTAGTGTTGTTGTTGTTGCTGTGCCAACCAAGTACTGCACTACACCTTTTGTCTGTTTTTTTGTTTTTGTTTTTTGGTTACCTTTAATGTATATTTCATTCTATGCAGATAAGCGAAAATGGATGGATAGTGTTTTTTGTTTGTTTTTTTGTTTTGTTTTTTTGCAGTGGCACTAGAGTGACACTTCTAGAAAGAAATTATGTGACTAACAAAGATACTATGAATTCTAATTATATTTGATATGCAATTGATGGTGTCGTACTTGGAAATGGAAATTTGTAGCGGAAATCAAAAAGCGAAAATGACGCTTGGATGATCTCTTCTATCCATTTATTCGAACCCGATGCGTAAAAGTGTCCATCTGAAATATGAAGCCAATCGAATGGTAGGGAAGAACCTCTATCAATGTTTGGAAGATGAGAAAGGACACACATGCTTGTTTCACTTCTTCACCCTCACACGCACATACCTACATGATTACGTACCACACCACCAATGTCCCCTGTGAGATGACCAGATCAGCGATCATCCCCCTCACCCAACTGCCAATCTGCCCCCCCCCCCCCCCCAAAAAAAAAAACTAAACATCAAATTGATACACACTAAATTCATACACTCCCACATTCCAAAGACAAGCATGGCAGGCTAATTGGGCGCTCCAAATTGTCCCAAGGTGTGCCCAAAGCCATCTGGGATAGGCTCCAGCACCCCCGCGACCCTTGTGGGGAGTAAGCGGATAAGAAAATGGCTGGATGGATGGATGGATGGATGGATGTTTAGACTAGTGGTGTTGCATCGAAAATATTCTACATTTCTTGGGTTGACTTCCCCTTGAACAATTGAAAGTAGGTAACAATTATTTCCCCAAGCAGTCATGTAATGTCATTTTCTGCTTCCCCCTCCTCCGCCCCAGTGGCTGAACTTGCGGGCTACATATTTGTCATTCCATAGTAAAGTACCAAGCGTCATTATCCTGTCACATGGTGAATGTCTGCATACCACAAGTATGTTGAGTTTTCACTTCTAGGCTTCTTCTCTTTTGTCTGTTTGGGTTCTTTTTCCACCCCCTGCCCTAATTTAACTTTTTCCTCTCTCCATTTTCATACTCCAAGACAAAACCATACTGGACAGTGAGATGTCACACATTCTTCCAAAAAACAAACCAAAAAAAAGCTATCAACTCACCTTAAAACCGTATAATCTGTTGTATTTGCGTAGTTAAGTTCCACTTAACTCTTTGACTGCCAAAAACGTTTAATAATGTGTTCTAAAATATGCCGCCAAAAACGTTAATTTAAGTTTATTACGTGTTTTTTTTTCTCAATGGGGAGCACAATGTCTTGTGCAGCGCTGCCTTGTCACTAAACAAAAAATAGTGTTAAAGTCACTGTTGTGCAAAAAAAAAATATCTTTTTCACAAAAAGCTTGTTTTTCTCTTAATATTTTTGTATTTTCGCTTATGTCACTCAAATGACCTAATTTCAAATGGTGATTACTAAAGAACGGAATAAGTTAGAAATATACTTTTTTTTTTTTTCTCATGAACGAATGGAATCCAATCTTTCATATGGTATCCACCATATTTATGTCGTCATACCGCACAATATTCTGTTTGCTTTGAAAGATGAGTGAAAATGCTCCAAATCGGCTGGTACCGTTGGGTTTTTTTGGAGAACGTTTGGTCAAAGAGTTAAATATACCCCCACAAAAAAAACAAAAAAACAATGCATTCCCATCACTTAACTCGTTCAGTAATGTCATCCCATTTAGCTGCTGAAATACCTGTTAGCCTCTAACCTTCCCCAAAAGAGGCCAGCTCTGCAGCTCGGTCCCTGAGGTGGCCGCATATTTGCTGGCTGACTAAGGAATGTGGTTACATGCCTTGGACGTTAGCTATGACGGAGCTCTGGCTCCGCTGGAGAAGGGAGGGTGCAAGGGGAGGCAGAAGAGGAGAGGGGGCAGGCTCTGGCCTCGCGGCGAGTGAGCTCATTCACCCTCCGAGCTGGAGGAGAGCGAGTGGCGGCGTCCTCCTCTATTGCAGAGACAGCCACCCGAGAGAGGAGGGAGGCAGAGGGAGGAGTTTACCCGGGCGAGCGAGCGAATGGGAGACGCGGAGAGTGGAGCTGCACAACAATAGTGGGCTGCTCTTCTTGCTGTGGACTCACTGAGACGAAGACACAGAGGAGCTCTCAGACCAGCTGCAGGCAGAATACAGCTGGCGCATTTGTGCTGGAAAACAAACTCGTTTTGCTCTTGCTCTCTGAGTGGCCGCCATTCTCCACAAAACCACACAATTACAAAATATTTGCCCAAGAGCATTGCTGGGATTTTTGCATTCAAGTAGGATTCTGGCCACATGTGGATTTGTTTTGGGGCTTTTTCAGGTGCAGCACCACAGACACTTTGACTCCTGCGCCTTTAATTTTCTTGCACTGAGGGTCATTTCCAAGGCCCTGGAACAGATTTTGCATATCTAAGTGTTTTGTTTTTTTTTCTTTTTCTTTGGCATCAAATCTTGGAACTTTCACCTCCTTCAGCTTTCTAAGGAGGACTGTTGCAAGGGGTCGCTCCATCCCCAACAACAAACGGATTGTGTACTTGGGGATGCCACTTAATGTGGTGATATCCCCTGCAGAGGATCGTTTTTGGCCGGACCTGCAGGACACAGACATGAGGCTGAAGATCAGGGTCCGCAGGATGAAGGAGGGGAGAGAGCTACGAGGTGTGTATCCACCTGGGCACATCAACCACAAGTGATGCGTGTATGTATGTGTGATTTTGGGGGTGTGAACAAGGGCCGACTTGAGGTGAAATGAGAGTATGTGTGGGCCCTTCACGTACATCAACAGTATGCAAAAGAAATGAGTGAAGATGATGTCAACAATATCTTATCTTCTGAAAGCATTTTTCCAGTCACGTGCAAAATCATTTGCATTTATCAGTACAAGCTAGAAGTGGACAATGAGGAAGTGTAGTCCACTGCTAACAGACTGAGTGGATCCTGCTAAACCTGACTTGAGTTCTCCTCCTCTTTTGTCTTCACCGTTATGCTGTTTAGAGACGGATTAGGAGGATGACATCATGAAGATAAAACACAATGAAAAGTAAGAAAAAGGGGCTCGGGTCGAGAGAATGAGAGCTGTGACCCACGGTATGACATAGTGCTCATGCTCTCACAGCCTGCGGTCATTGAGATGTAAAACTGTCACAAAGGCGCCATTCTCTTTCTTCTTGGCTTTTCTTACTCGGTACTCGCACTCTGCCGCCTTTTCAGAATGTACGTGGAGATTATGTTATCATTGTGTGTGGCGTGCACTGCAGGTGTCCAGGACAACACTTTCTCACACAGGCATGAGGCAATACATTCATACTGAACAAAGTACACACTTCGCCCCATGCTTTACGCGCACGTGTCACATGGAGACGTTTATTGGTGGGGGGAGAAGCTGTTTGCAAAGTAACCTACCACGTTTTTGTGATTGTGAATGTGTCATTTTACAATCAGACTTAGTAGCTGGAGGTGGCACGCTTGTTTGCACAGAAAATTAGAAGGTTATTTTAGGACATTTAACACATCCTGGAAAACAGACCGGTGGATGCAGTCTTGGCTACAGCAGCGTATACATTTGATTTTCCTACATGACATCATCCTATATAATGGACTTAAGTAGCAGTTGAAGTGACATATTCTTAGTATAGTGCTTCTTAACCTGGGTTAGCTCGAACGACAGTGGTTCAGTGAGTCATGATATGGTGTTCATGCTGCAGGGTATCTCGCGCATTGAGTAGTCGACTTGTGGCTACTGCGATGGCACGTCGTGTGATGTCTTTTATTGTAATCCCTTCATGCTAACTGTCAAGAAAAAAAAAAGAAAGCGGGCAGACAAATATGTCAAATGAATTTACATGTATAACGGAACATATGGTGCGCCACAGGGTTCAGTTCTGGGGCCTCTGCTGTTTTAAAGTGCTCTATATGAGCTGAGTAATGGGAGTAGTATCCTAACGGAATGATAACACCAAATTGAGCAATTTTAGCTAGCTAGCTAGCTAGCTATTCTAACTTGCTATCTAAAGGAACTAAACTAAAGGAACACTTCCTTAAGATTACAAGAACACAACGCTTTCTTAGTTGAAGGTGAGGAGAACTAGATTTGCTCTCATTTTATTCACCAGCAAACTCTATACCTATCTCTTGAATGGGGGGGGTGAATGTGCATAGGAAGCTGGTAGGGCTCAGTCCCCCCCGACAAGATAAAGTTCGTATCTTTGCCCTAAGATAGCAGAACAATGGCAGTTTAACCATTAGACAGGATTTCACAGCCTTAACAGTCCACAACATGACGCCTG
The DNA here is from genome assembly GCF_051991245.1 of Festucalex cinctus. Classification (NCBI taxonomy): domain Eukaryota; kingdom Metazoa; phylum Chordata; class Actinopteri; order Syngnathiformes; family Syngnathidae; genus Festucalex; species Festucalex cinctus. The sequence continues at coordinate 15,571,715 of NC_135413.1, forward strand.
CTTGAAAAGATGACATCACCCTCTTGTCTCATCTGTGCGCTGTCAATCTTGTCTGTTTTGACACAATTGGTCATCAACCACCACCACCCCTATACAAACATATACACACACACTCTCAACCCTTCCTTTCCAATTCAGCCTTTGTGCAGCTGAATGGGACATGTGTGCAATGATGTCATGTTTTGGGGGAGGGGGTTTCCACATTGAAATGCTAATGTACCCTCATAGGGTTGAGGGGACAGCTGGAGGTGCACCCTGGATGGCGTCATGTCTCCCCTGATATGAACCGAAAAGGAGAACAGTGGAGGGGTGCGGGGCGGCCATTCATGCAGATCAATGCCCGTAGGCTGTGGACGCGTGGGTGTGTAGGTGGGGGGGTTGCCTCTCCATTAACAGTCAACTGAAAGCTACACACTTTACAGGCGGTTGAACACTGACGGGTGAGGGAGTTGGCTTGTATTGATGAAGCAGTCAATTGTACCAATACGAGTGATGATGTAACAGCAAAGCTCCCATTAACCATGTGCGGGTTCCACTCGAGCATTCATCGATTCATAAGGGCACCGAGTGTGATCCAAACATCTGCTACTGATCCTGGAGAGTAAGATTGAAGTTTTGAACTTGTTTGAGTTGGTTATAAGAAATGAGGGATGAGGAAAAGCAGCCTGCTGCACTCACACAGAGAAGGGGCTGGCTGGGGTTGTCAGTAAGAAGTTACATAAGTGATGAATTGGGCAGAGGGAAACGGAAAAAGGAAGTCACCACTGGAGAGTGCTGCTGATGGCGACACAGTGCCCTCTTTCCCGGATCGCTTTGCCATTTTTGAGCTTTCACCAATCGGTTTGTCACGTCCTGTTTATTTTCCAGATGCAATAAAAATGTCTAATGTCCAAAAAGATCTTGTCTGTATTTTTCCCCTCACTTGAAATGATAGCATGGCACGCAATCTGCCAGAAGGATGATGACGATTGTTGATGCTGGCTTACACAAAAATGTGTGCGCCCATTTGTGTTCATGTGTAAAGTATCAGCGTGTCACGCTCCACTGATTATCACGCCGCACTGAATATGAACTCATCCTTCCCAGTTGACCTTCTGATGTCATGTTCAGAGACAGCTGGGTTGGTGTGTGTCACAGGGTATTTTCAATGACTTCATTGTGAGGCCTCACTTGTGTGTTTGCGTTATGCTGCGAGATTGGAATGGCTCGTCGTTTTCTTTTCTGGAGAATGTGATGTCATGTCTGTTCAGTGTGTGGACGTCCTTCAGCTCTTTCGACACTGTAACATCCTGACAACACACAGGGGAGAGACCATGAGCTTACTGTCAGCACTGTCCTTCCTTGTTGTCATGACAACTTTAAGAAGTGGGGTTGGGGGTCAGATGACAATAACGTGCGATCTCCTGGCTGTGTAAAGCAAGCGCTGCCGACAAGGGAGGTGTCTGTAATTGTATTGACGTCATGTAAGTACGCTTTAAAACAACACTTGGCCCTGGTCTCTTATCTCGTAGTTGAGCCGCTTCATTCCAGTAACTGTCACTCATTCCTTGAGTCACACACTGGTCCAACATGTTCCCTGTGCTGTGCCATTCCTTTTTGTTTATCCAACGCTAAATGATTTCACCTACTGCAATCACTATATTATTGCAAACCAGTGTTGCCACAGTTACCTTGAAAAAGTATCTTGGTTACTTTGCTCAATAGTTGCTTTTAAAAAGTACCGGTAAACTTATTATTATTTACTGATTACTTACTTTAAAAAGTAGCTAAATTAGATAACAAGGTAATTTACATTTAGCAGATAGCAACCACCCTGCTTAACATAAAAAATAAAGTTTGTTTTTTATTAAAACATAAAGGCTGCAACCTTTTTGACTAATCATAATAATTTTACTGTATATATTATAACTATTATATAATATATAATATAATATATAATATTATATTATTATATATTATGATTAGAATTATTTTATTCTAAAAAAAAGGAGTACATCTAACAAATGTGTCATTTGCTTTTAATTTAAAAAACAGGTTTTAAATATTATTATTATTATTAGGGGTGTGAATTGCCTAGTACCTGACAATTCGATTCGTATCACGATTCATAGGTCACGATTCGATTCGATACCGATTAATCCCGATACGAATTTATAAGTCGATTGTTGCGATTTTTTTTTCATTCAAATTTAGAAAATACTAATCAGTAAGCTTGTAGAGTGTAAGATTTATATGAAAATGTATTATTTATTTATCTGAAATTTCAGTCTTATAGAGGTTGTAATCTGTTTCATGTTTGAACAGCATTCAAATACAATATTAAGGCTTAATGTTCCGTTCATATAACATTCTTCCATGCTCAAGGTGTGAATCCTAAAAAATAAATAAATAAATAAATAAATAAATAAATAAATAAATAAAAATCGATTCTGCCGATTATTGAATCGATTCGAGAATCGCGCGATGTAGTATCGCGATATATCGCCGAATCGTTTTTTTTTTTAAACACCCCTAATTATTATTATTGTTGTTGTTGTTGTTGTTGTTGTTGTTAATTTACTTGACATACAGTGCAGGCCAAAAGTTTGGACACACCTTCTCATTCGATACATTTGTTTTATTATAATGACTATGTACATTGTAGATTCTCACTGAAGGCATCACAACTATGATGACAACTATGACAACTAACGAACACTGCAGTTATGTACTTACCAAAAAAAACAAAAAGGTGGAAATAATACAATAAGTACCGGTACATAAATAAATAGCCACCCTTTTCTCTGATTACTTTTTTGTAAATTCTTGGCATTCTCTTGATGAGCTTCAAAAGTTAAGTCACCTGAAAGGGTTTTCCAAGGAGCTATTTTGAAGAATCTATCATATAAACATGTTTTCAGTTATTTCATTTTTTTCAGTACATAACTAACTCCATGTCAGTTCATACATAGTTTTGATGCTTTCAGTGAGAATCTGCAAAATAACCAGTCATGAGAATAAAGCAAATTCATTGAATAAGAAAGTCTGTCCAAACTTTTAGCATGTGTTGTAATAATGTTGTACTGTCAAAACTCAACAATTATAATGTTTGGTTTATAAATATAACAATTACATTGTGTGACTGTGAATGTATACTGACCTGTGATCCTTTTTTTTTTTTTTTTTTTTAACATAGTGTTATTAAAGCTACATGGATAGCGCTGTTGACTGAATATTTTTGTTAAAATAGTGACTGTACTTGTGTCTTGAAAATATTCTTATTTCTTATTTGTTTAGTGACTTTCGTGAGTACTATAGTAGTAGGAATTGGATATCCTCCTGTATTCATTATTCATTAACCATTAGTTTTCAATAAATACTGTACATGCATGAGAGAGGCACCTGGTTGTTTAACTTTTGTCAATTCCTGCTCACTATTACGTCCTGCAGGCAGTTACCTGCAACTGCTTGTAGTGGTGTTAAACGCTGCTCTTTCTGAAATGTTGATCTTGCTTCTATGTAGACGCATACAAAGTAACTTGTAGGGCGGATAGAATAGTAACTTTAGTCTGCGTACTTGCGTGCAAATAAGTAACGCGTTAGTCATTATGCCCAAAAGTGCACATTTAAGAGTACATTTCTAGATGCGTATTTTATGGTATTAGCAAGTATATTTTTAGAAGATTCTGTTCATTGATGCTGTCACTTCCCCTCACACACTTTCTCCCCACACACACAGTTGAGCAAACATGCTGTGTCCACATTGTAATGTCCTGTCTTGTGTACTTCTAACAAACTCTCGAACAATGTTTTCACATAGAAAGGGAAATAGTTGTCGTGTGACATGAGCCTTTTCCTGTTGTTTATGCTGTCTCCAGGAACATACCGCTTCCTCGTAACAATGTGCCCAAGACCCGTCTCGATACGTAGCGGCGCTCCAGGAAGAAACCCTTTCAAAGAACTATGCTTCCCCCCCCCCCCCCCCCCCCCCCGCCACGTTATCAGCTTGAAATGAACACCACCCATAGATTGGCCAAACAGATGATGAATGTAGTCATATTTACACAGCAGCCTTCGTTCCTGGTTCTTGGGCGTTATCTTACCAATTCATCCCCTCACTTGACTTCATGCACGGAGGAGCACTGATGTCATCACTCCGTCTGTTACCATTAATAGCAGGAGACTGACAGGGACATTGCACTTAAAGCCACAATGCTTCCCCCCGTAGCACTTAATTAGAATAGTTGCTGATCGCCTTTCGTCTTCATAGGATGTAGTTTTATTTAAAAATAAATAAATAAATAAATACAAGCTGTGCCCTTGTTGACACATTTGTGCTTAGAATGTGGGCATCTGGGTGTGCTTTGCAACCAGTGGCTAGCACTTTTTTTTTTTTTTTTTTGTGATGTCATGTCTCACTCACTCTCACACGGTGCACACGCGTGTCTCTCCCAGATTGGGTCAGGCTGGGCTGAACCTAAATTAGGTTCTAATCTATGAGGCTTGAGAGTTCCTTAGTAGCGGTCCCTTCTTTTCTCTGCATTCGTCTCCGAGGTCATTACCCACACACACTTAACCCCCCTCCCCCCCACCTCCTCCCCTTGGCCCCCACCCTGTAGTTATACAACCACAGCGCTGCAGAGTAATGATGAGTGTGTGTTGGTGTCTTGCACAAAGCCATTGTGAGTCATTGAGTGAAGAGTGAGTGGCGCTAAAGATTATACGATCATGTCTTCAGATGATCTTTTTTTTTTTTTACAGTGTAACAATTTGTTCATGTGTGTTTGTGTATTTTGTGTGTGCGTGTCATCATGCTGTGCGCTTGTCAAGGGGGATGTTACTGGACCTCTGTCCTGACCGTGCACCTGTGGCCTCCTCTCATTCCCCAAGCCTGACGCAATGTATTTCTACAGGACATGAGCTCATGCAGGAAACGGAGACACACACACACACATATATGCCAAAAGTGGAGCCGCCTGCCTCTTAAAGGGCCAGACGCGCACATTCCTGGCCACCCTGCAGTTAACCTTACGCAGAAGAACAAGAGAGCCTCTTCTTTGCTTCTGTCGCACTAGGCAGGACCCAGACTGTAGCCCAGGGTCACCTCTGAATGTCTAGAAACTGTTTACTCTGCTCATGGTGCAAGATTATTTTTTTTTAACTCATGAGACCTTGCATAAAACATCTTGTACAATTGGAGTAATCGAGCCGTTCTCGTTATGTCTCTGCAGGAGGTTTTGCTGCTTTCTCCTCCTGCTTCCCCGGCCTGTGCGAAGGGAAGCCGGCCACCGTTCTTCCTATGAGTTTATCCCAGCCCTGCTTGCCTGTGGCTAATGTTGGGCCCACTCGCATCCTGCCGCATCTTTACTTGGGTTCCCAGAAAGATGTTCTCAATAAGGTTTGTAGTACACTGGAACCTTTTTAGGGCAGGCAAAACATCCTGACTGAAGAAATCTTACTAACAAGGGATTTATTCTTCCTTATCGCTATTGCCAAAGCTCATGTGGGGATATGTTGTGGAGTCCTCAACATAATTTAGAAATTGTCTTGAGAACTCAACTAACTGTAACTAAATAAAACTGCAGTGAATTAAATAAAAGAATCATAGCATTACTTTATTTCATACTGTTTGGAGGGGGGAAACGACCTCAGACGTATTCTTCATATCTTTGCAGGATCTGATGGCTCAGAATGGTATAACATATGTACTAAATGCTAGCAACACCTGTCCCAAGCCGGACTTCATCAGCGAGAGCCACTTCATGCGCATCCCAGTCAACGACAACTACTGTGAGAAACTTCTTCCTTGGCTGGACAAAACTAATGAATTCATTGGTAAGCTGGAAGAAGATACATGTGTTATGAGATCATTTTCGATGCTAGAGTCAGAGTGGGCATGTCAGTAAATGTTGCTTGTCCGTCATTCGTCATTCGCTGTCGGCCAGGCTACCCATCCATCATCGTCAGCCCATTTTGTTGTCCTTCCTCACTAATGTCACCACGTAGGAGGAGCACACCGTCGTAACTGTCGCCAATACAGCCACGAATTGCCAAACCCCTGATCTGAATATATGACTGGATAGCCGATAGCCCATAAATGCCCGTGCAAGCCGTTGAAGCAACAGGGCGGCCATCTTGCTCCTGCCACCTCGCAATCAGACTACTGTATAAACTATACGGGATCTGTACAGATGAGACATATACAATTCATAGGCTCTTAGTATAGAGGCGAGGGTGGGGGAGTGGCACGGTGGTCACTATTTTTTAACAAGTTAAAAATAATAATAATAATAAATAAATAAAAACAAAAAACAATAGTACCATCTCAAATGTTCTCCAATTTCGATACTGTAAATCTATAGGATCGTATGCCAAAAAACGTTTCTGGGGAGGAGTAATATGGCGGCCTCACGGCGTCAAACGTCTTAGCCTGTCAGCTATCCAGTCATATATTCAGAGCAGTGGGCCAAATGGACTCAATACGTCCCCTGATAGGACCCCTTTAGCTGTCCAACAACATGCCTTATGTAAAATGAACAAACAGAGCACTAAACTACGGTCGTCAGCAAAATAGGAGTCCGTCAGTGACGTCCTGACGGGCCTTCCAGCAGTACTGACGCAATTCCCACCTCTGGCTAAAATATCCGATACTGCACATACCATTGTCTCCAATAGACAATAAAGGTTCCAATATACATAAAACTTCCGTTCAGGAACCCTTTTGTCCTCTTCCAGGAAATGTCATGTTTCTTTCAATAGAGGTTGATTGTCACCAGACTTTGTGCTGCTTCTATTGTGTGCATTTGTGTGGCCTGAGCTCAACCTGTTCATTTCCTCCCACAGACAAAGCCAAGGTGTCAAACTGCAGAGTCATTGTGCATTGCTTGGCTGGAATCTCGCGTTCGGCGACCATCGCTATCGCATACATCATGAAGACAATGGGCCTGTCGTCAGATGATGCCTACAGGTACATTTACTCCACCCATCCAGCCGAGCTAAGGTGACAGGCATATTAAAATGGCAAAAGGCAATTGACTTTTGTAGGAAATGTGCCAACTGTGATAGTATGGCCGCTGCACAAAAGGCCTTTTCTGATACGCAGATTGCAGGGAAACCGTTAAAACGCTTGACATCCAACACTTATACTCAACGGTTTGTCTTCTAATACAATCAACCTCTTTTGCATCTGACAGGTTTGTAAAGGACCGAAGACCCTCCATATCCCCCAACTTTAACTTCCTGGGCCAGCTGCTGGAGTTTGAGAAAGGCTTACGATTACTCCAAGCGTTGACTTCAAGCTCTGATGAAAACATCCTTGAAGGCCACTCAAAGCAAAATTCTGAGCTTAACGACATGTGTTTTGAGATGAACGGTCACCATAGTAACTATGACTCATCTGTGGCCGAGCCACCCGAACCCAAGGTACCGTCACCCATTTCCCTCCAGCAAGGCTTCAACGGCTTGCACCTCTCTGCCGAGAGGATCATGGACACAAATCGTCTGAAACGCTCCTTCTCCCTGGACATTAAATCCGTGTACTCCCCGAACAGTCCACACTCTGCTACGCTAGCACCGACACACTCTGAAGACGTCCCCAAGCTGTGCAAACTGGACAGCCCGGAAACGGGCACATCCAACGGCGTCTGCTCTCAGTCTCCAATCCTGGACAGCCCCTCTTCCTCTGACTCCCCCTTCCCCTCACCCGGCAGCGTGGGAAGCATCGGAGGTTTGGGGCACGGGGGAAGCGAGGGGGTCCATCGGTCTGGTTCTTCGGTATCCAGACCCAGAAGGAAAGCCAAGCACAGCTCCGGCAGTTCGCCAATCCATTTCCAACAACTTCCGCCTCAGTCCCTCAACCTGTCTCTCGACCATAAGGATGAGAACTTGAAGGGATCTCTGCTTCTGCCGCTGCCCTCTCTGCCTTCCATGGGATCTGGAGCAATGTGGACCAAACACAGAGACTCTGTCCAGGCCACCACCCCTGTTACGCCCGTGACCCCCACCACCGACGCCCCGTGGCCCTTCGGTGCCGAGGAGGGGGGCGAGATGGAACTCGGCGGCGGAGGCGACGGCAAAGCAACCGAGTCGTCGGTGAGGTTCGGGAGCAGCTCGGCGTACGTGGCGTTCGGTTGCAGCGAAAGCGTGCGGTTACGGGACAAACCTGCAAAGGAGAAGCCCCCGATGCCGCAGCGGGAAAAGAGGGACGAGCGAGCCAATAGCAGCAGTTCGGCCGGCGAGAAGCAGTTTAAGCGCCGCAGCTGTCAGATGGAATTCGAGGAGGGCATCTCGGAGACGCGGTCCCGAGAAGAACTGGGGAAGATTGGGAAACAGTCGAGTTTCTCAGGGAGTCTTGAGATCATTGAGGTATCCTGACAGATAATAGACATTGACATCACTGGAGGCAGAAAGAGACCTCTTTAGAAGGACTGTTTGAATCATGACAGTGTTCAAGACTCCAACTGAGAGAGGTTTTGGACAGAGACACTGCGCTGCTTACCTGACCACAACCTTCTAAACTCTCTTGAGGCAGTGTCGGTACTGACCTTCTGCGGTCAAAAGGACCCAGTGCCTGTGTTATGTTGCATCCTTCTCATGTAGAATAGCTTCGTTTTGACATGGACTCCAACCGCCTGCCTGTGGTCGAGTGTGGAGTAGTTCCAATGGTTATACAACTCGTGATCTGACCCAAAGCGTCCACCACTTCGGTGTCCAACAGCCTCAAAACCTCATACGCTCTTGTCCAGTTCAGTCCGATTGCAACATCATCCACGTGAGCGCAGGCCTCGGAGCACAAATCTCGCACAGGCGGCACTCGGAACCCCTGGATGCAACCAAAACAATGACGGGGCCCTCAGCTCAGCCCAGCTTCCAGCAGTGACCCGAAAGCACAGTGACGCTGTGGGACTGAGGTTTCAGCTCACGGGCCACCCTGCCATTGCCCCCTGTCACCACTAGTGGTCACCAATGAGCATGCATCGTCAAAAGCTGGCAACAGAAAGACAAATAATATGAATATACTGTATATGTATAGTGACTCAAAAGGACTTTTAATTTATTGTTCATTCTGGTAATGAGATATAATATAATGTTTTGTGGATTGATTTCTTTTTTGTTGAAATATAATTTGCTGTATGCTATTTATGAACACATACAAATACATACATTCATCGGATTCAAGCAAGCAATATGTGCTGTTCCTTCTTTGGGGAGAGTGACGTATGACTCGGAAATGCACTTTTTTGCTTTCTGGTAACCAAGTTCTTATTGTGGGACGGTGACATCTTAAAGGAACAGCAGCAGAAGTCTGTGATTATGGCTTTAACACATGAGCATTTTGTGCATGACATCGGGGATGGGGGGCATGCGTAACAAAAACTTTATGCAACATATGCACAGTTTTTGATAAACCAGTCACCCTTTCAAAGCCAGTTCCGGTCTTTCCCGCCAAAGCTGAACCTAACACACACACACCCTACTGTATGCACTTATTTCTTCAAACACACACTCTCGTTTTCTTTCCTTCTCAGGGGATCGTTCAGTGAGCCAAGCCCAGCACATCAGCACAAAACATGAAAATCTCTGACAGTTATCGCTCTTATTTCCTCTCATGCATTGATTAAAAACAACAGTTAAAAAGAAGAAAACATTCTCCTAGTGTGAGATGCTTATTTATTCATCGTGTAAAACTTGTTGTCTTTTGACCCATGACTAGCATTTAACCTTGTGCTGCTACAACTTCTGATAGATTCCTTTTGTTTGCCCGAGGCTCAATCAAGCTCCTAAATCCCTCCTCCATGTTGTTTTTAAAATTATTGTTCGCATTATTTATATGTAACAAATATGATGCAGGCTGTCCCATTTGCTAAATCTGTTGTTATTGAATTATTGTTATTATTGCTATTATTGGTATTCTTATTATTAAGTTGTTGTAAATAGCAACACATGGAAGAACACTGATGAGTTTTTAAAGGAAAAGTCCTCATACCTAGGCTGCTTGATGCTAAAAAAAAATAAAATAAAATAAAATAAAGAATACCTCAGGTTATATTGAAAGGCTTTTCCTTCCCCTGTACATGTTTTGTGAAAATGAGACAAAATACAGACATGACAAAATACAATCTCTCCTCTGCTTCTTCTTTCCATTTCTGGTTACAAAGGGGAATTCCAATGATACGTTTCCACACTACATGATGACATCTGGAGCGCTCGAATCTTGCTATTGATTTTGTGTTTTACAAACTCCACTCTGACCACAAACATCATTGATTTTTTTTTCTTTCCCTTTGATAATGGTTATGTCACATGTTTTTTGATGGAGATGGTAAATTATTAAATAGTGTTATCTAAAAACGATACATTCACACTGACTTTTCAGTGGAGGTTAAAGTAGGACAGTTTAGTTTTGTTTGTGGGCTAAATTTTTATGTAGTGAAATAAAGTGGATGCTGCATCTTTCTTCTCACAGCAACTGAAATTCAACAATTGCTCTTTTCACATATAAAAAATATTCAACATTCATTGTCTACTTCTCTCAACCATTATTAAATTGATGGATTCAATATGGAGTGGGGGCAGGGGTGAAATTTAAATAATATGTGAGAATATTTAAAAATAAATAAAATGTTTGTTCCCATAAAAAAAATAAAGTAATTTTTATGTAACCATTCATGGTGAAGATGACACAGTTAAGTATATTTTTTTTAATAATACAGTATTACACAGCATTATACAAGTGTTAAAATATGCAGTATTAAAAGCTGAATAAAAATAACACTTTAATGTGTGTACTTTGATGAAAGACAGACGCAATGATGAATGTGAGAAAGTGATTTTCTATATGATATTTTTCTCACAATATTTACTGAGTATCCAAGTACAGCCACCATTTTACAAATCATCTGCAAACTCAACTATGTTCACATTTGTTTTCTGTAGAACATTCTTAAAATTAATCACTGAAAACCACACCTATTTTGCCTATTTGTGTGCTCTTTGTAATGCCCTAAAATGGTACCCAGTCAGAGGAGTTGCTCTCATTAATAGCTGGCCATCTTAACAGCAACATGGTGGAACATTCCAGTAGAGGTCGGACAGGCAGGCGAGGCTCCTTGCAGAGTTGACGCCGGAGAAAAGCAGGGGTGATACACTTTTCACGAGGATGCAGAGAAAAGTCTGGATTATTATTTGCAACAGATGACCAGCTGCAAGCTTCTAGATGCCCAGTCAAACAAGTAAGTACCTGCCATCATGCTAAAGATTCAGTATGTATTTTGAGTTTGACCTAATGAATTATTGGTTTATTTCTCTTTTATACATGGTACAGAAAAATAAAACTCAAAGATAATTTCAAACAAATAATTTATACAATTCCAATTGACAATTCCGAGCTGACGTCATAAATCAAAATGGCGGTTAACTCGGTGAAATGATCTTCTCCACTCATTGAAAGGCATTGTACTTTGGATCCTTGTAATTTGATTTGTGAGGATTGTTTTGATTTCAAAATGTGACGGGATGTCATTTGACTACTGGTACTATAACAATCTGCATGGTTTGTACGATAGTCACATGCAAAAGCAATACAATATGTGCAAGCGATATAGAATGGATTGCTTTACTGTCGGTAGTAACCTACCTTCACCTCCTGACTACCAGGAAAAAAAAATATTGTCCAAACATGTTTATTTTGATATTCCCCAATCTTTGTGAAGTAACTGGAATACTGCAAAAGAAATTTTTGAAAAAAAGTTTTTATTTTTAAGCTATGATGTGTCGACGACAGAGGACATTTTTTTAAAACTTAAACGTTAAAATAATTCAAACAATACTTTAATGTATTGTTACGAGCCTTATAGAAAACATGCTAACAACATTTAAAGCCTAAATTTGTTCAATAAAAAGTGTTATACACTTACTTTTCCTCTTCCCTAAAAAGTGCTTGCACTGAGGGAAGCCATTTTCTTTTATGATGCAATTGGTAGCAAAGCCCCACACTTACACATTTGGTATCCCTGGAAAGCTGTGAATGTCCTCTGTAGAGCACAAAAGGGTGGGAGTTAATCAGGTTTAAAAAGGTCCACTACAGAGGACAAATTTCAATTGCTGGTAGTCAGGAGGTTAAGTTTATTTAATGTCTTATTAAGGTGCTACTGAATTGGTATTTTATCATTATTGTACAAATTAGAAAGACGTCATTAAAGAGAGTCGGGACAGAGGCGCCTCTGATGAACATCGCTGACTTGTTCCCTTGTGTCACTCTGACTCATTGTCTGGTTAGCATTACGCTACTTCCTCTTTAAGTACCAATGCATCCAAGCTTTTTAAGACTACACCCCGCCGTCCTTGCACTCAAACTTCTTCCTCATTCCTACTGCCAATGGGAAGTTTTGGTGTTTGCGCCCGCGTCAGGTGATGTGTGAACAACAGTCGCTTCCAGGGGATGAGTGGATGGGATGAGGTCGGGCATGTGTGAGGTCACAGTGAGAGCTATTTGGACCACACCAGCCATATTGTTGCATCCTCTGACAAAGGCAGTTTTGGTTTCATGATGTCATGGCGGAATGTCAGCTCACACAATCGAATAATATGTGCAAGCAAAGCTCTGTAGAGGCAGAACAGCTTGTGGGTACAATGTTGCTTTAATGAGCCATTCAGGGGGCACGCTGAGGTAATGGACTTATCGGACTCTCTAGCTGAGACCCACTATTTTTCTGTGTGGGTGTGTGTGTGTTTGTGCATATGTGTGTGACAGTGAAGTGGATTCTTTCCCTACCCCTGATGGGAAATCCCCATAATGGGACCACAGGACCGCCACAGTAATGGAATACGTGAACATCACAGCATGTTTAGCTATCTACAGTATCTGTGTGTCTGCATTTGTGGTCAGTTAACATTTAATCTGTCATGATCTGTTTTTGTTGACTTTGTTTTGATTAGATTTTGTTTTGTCATGTTTTCCTTCTGTGCCTTTTTTCATTGTCTTGTTTTTGTTTCCGTTTGTTCTCATCAGCCCAGTAACTTGTGTCAAGCAATCAGCTCCCTCCAGCCACTCATGTGTATTTAGGTCCCACAGATGCTGTTCTTGCCAGCTAGATTAAAGTAAGGATCGGTTGGATAATTGTGGTTTGGCTAGCAAAATACCACGTTACATTTTGTTCTTGTATCACGGGAATATGGCAGAGTTCGGTGGTCGGACGTTAACAAGTAGCCTACACAGCTGTTCCAATTTCTTAGTTCAAGTTCTTAGGAAGAACATTTTCACCTACACTCTTAGGACGGTCACTGTACTCTGTTTGGAAAACAGTTTTTGTCTTGTCTTGCTCGTTAGGTTTTTGTTTCCACCTGTTCTCGTCAGCCCGGTCGCTTGTGTCAACCAATCAGCCCCCTCCAGCCACTGGTGTTTTGTCCAGGTGTACCTCGTTGTCTCGTCAGTTCGCTTGTATTTAACTTCCTGGTTTCTTTCTGTCTTTGTTTATTGTTTGTTTTGTTGGTCAAAATTCCCTGAGTTGTGTCTTCTCTCTCTCTTTGTTTCTTCCCAGTTTTGGTTGGTTATGTTACTTCTTGTTATGGTGTCTTTTGATCATTTTGGATTTTGATTCCTCCACACAGCTTGTTTTTCCTTTTATGTAAATAAGTACTTTTTGTGACTTTGCACCTTGCCTCTTTGCTTACCTGTGCAGACTCTAGATTGTTCATAATGGATGATTTGTCTATAGTACCCTAAGAGTGACTGGTCACCAGTCCACCCAGCCTTTCTGCCAAGGTCAGTTCGTCACCTGCCCCCCGATTGAGGACGAGTGGCAAGGAAAATGTTTGTATTGGATTTAATTGTTCATTTTCCTGGGTAGAATCATTATGCAATATCTGAAGCAAAAACTCAAAATTATACATATGGGCTCAAATGTGTACATACGTTAACCAAACTAAATTAATAAGTAGGCCTAGTTCTGAACTTTATAGAATGTTAACTTGACAAGGCCAAGCTCTTCTAACTTCTTGGTAGTGGCCACGAGTGACTGCATTTAAAAATTAATTATTTTTTTACAGCAATCCATTGATGGACTAGTACAGCAAACAGAAAAGTTCAAAGTACTCGAGGAAGCTTTAAGAATTTCCGCAAGTTGGGAAAGTCTTAAAAGCAATAGCAGACACCAAGATCAGCTGTTCAAGCAATTGTTTGAAAGTAGTACTGTATGTAAAAAATAAATAAATAATAATTCTTCAATTAAATTGTTTCATAAGAATTTTAAAAATGAATACATATGATTTTAATTAACAAATGTTTAGGAAATAGTTGCTAAACAAATATTTCAGAAGTCTTATGGCACAAAAATGCTATGTGGGCTGTAACTTTGTCATAGCCTTTCCAATGAGTCTCCATTTAGTCACTAATTTGTTTTCTATGTAGTGTGCTGTGGCTGTTTGTGTGCAGCCCATGTTGTGTTAAATTCCTTCCACATGTCCATGTGTATGTTTTTGCTTTCATGTTGAAAACATATGCGCTACTGTGTACTCTGAGCCCAATGCACAGTAAACGTATGGCGAAGACGGTTCTTTTCAATGTCCGACGGCTGATGTGTGGCTGATTTGCGTGCTCCCAGACGTGTGCGTGCATGTGTGAATGTTGTCGCTCACATCAGCCCATGATGGCTACCAGACGCGGCCACGCCGAGGGGCGGCCTGACGCCTTCCTCGCAGGCCTCCTGCATGGAAACACTTAGCGAGTGTTACGTCAGCGGTGCACCAGCGCTCTTTTCCACTTGCACACATGTGCACTTAACATATTTTCACCCACTTTCTTTTTTTTTTTTTTTTTTTTTTTTTTTGAAGAGCTCAGAATTGTTCATTCGGTAGTCTTACCGATTCAACGTCTTGTCATCATTGCTCTTTTTTTTTTTTTTTTTTTTTTTTTTTTTGTGTGTGTGTGTATGTGTGCGTGCGTTTGCGTGTGTGCGTTTGCGTGCGTTTGCGTGCGTGCGTGTGCGTGCGTGCAAATACGTATAAATTTATACTCATTCATTCACCTAAAACCTTATAAATATCCCATTACCCTTCGCCTTAACCAGGTACTTCAGAATCTTGCCAGAGTCGTGAGATTTAAATGGTCAGGAGACCAGAGAAAAGGTCAGAAAAAAAAAGAAATAAAGAGAAAAGAAAGGTAAATCAAAGTGACATCCAGCACCGACCAAACACTTCCTGCCTTCCCCATGATTACAAAATCAAAGTCTTACGCCAACCCCGGAAGCCTCTAAATTCCAGCAAATTTAGCGAGATCTCAAGAGCCCAGAGGAAAAACTAAAGAGAGGAAGGAGGGAAGGATCGATAAGGCAGAGTGAGATCAATAGAAGCCAGTACATCCAATCCATCAAAGTGAAGTCCAGCACCAACAAGACCCCTCCTGCGTGGTTACAAAACCGGAGTCTTATGCCAACCCCAGAAACCTCATACTTCTAATAAATTAAGATCTCAAGTGACCAGAGGAAAAACTAAAGAGAGGAAGGAGGGAAGGATAGATAAAGCAAAGTGAGAACCACAGACACCAGCACCAACTGATTCAAGGGGCTGTGGGAGGGAGAGGGTACTTCTGTTGAGTTTCAGTAGATGCTGGTGCGACGGATCTGGCATGCATAAGGACCACCACCAAAGAAAGAAGCCGTCAACCGCGGTCCAGCAAAGCGAGCACCCCCCCCCCCCCCCGGAATCCCCAGGCCGCGGCAGCACCAAGGCCACCCCCAAGCCACCCGAGCGGACACCGGTCGGCGAGCCGACCCAGACACCCGGAACACCCCCGCCCCAGCCCCGGCCCACACCCCCGAGCCCAAGGCCGCAGAACGAGGCCCAGCGGGCCCCCACAGCGCCCCACCGGTCCCCAGCCCCCATCCCCCCACGACCCCCCCGCACCCCACCCAAACCCGCCATCCACCACGACCCAGGCCCCACCACCCCCGACCCCCAAACCCCCGAACACACCCCGACCCCCAGCACCCAACCCCCCACCCACCCATACCTCCACCCCCCCCCCAAACAAGCCGCCCCCCCCCCGACGGCCGCCACCCCCCCCCCGCGAACCCGGCCCCCCGCGAGAACCCCCCACCCCCCCCCCCCCGGAAACCGGCACCGGGCAGCAGCGCAGAGAGGGAAGATGTGCCCACCCCACCTCCAGCCGCGCGAGATTTGCACAGCGGCGGGAGGGGGGAAGCAGAGGAGGAAGCACCAGGGGAGAAGGCGGGACACCAGAACACCGAGCCCGGTGGGGAGAGGCCCCGGTCGTCACGCCAGAGTACAAGTGACACCTAACCCTGTTACTGAGTCCGCCAGCTCGCCGACTGGCGAGCTCTACCCTTACACCGTGAATGTGGCCCCACCCAGTGTATATACAAGTGTGTGCGTGTGGTGCATTAAAATTGGGAGCACCCACTTTCTCTTCTTCTAGGTGTCTTTCATGTGTGCTGCTCTGTCGTGTCGTCAGCACTCAACTGCACACTTTTCCATGCGTCATGACTCCAAATAACATTTTTGGCACTGTTTACACACGGAAGACTCTTGTCCTTATGTAAACCTGAGGCAGGCAGCCTGGAAGTACTTCTCTGACTTGTCTGGTCAGCCCCCGCTTTAATTGAACCCCATCCTCTTTCATTCCCATTAGCCTCTCACGCAAGGGGAAGCAGTCAGGGTTTCCCTCACTATAGAATCGGGCCACAAAAATATTTTCAAAGAGCAGTACGGTAGTGAGTGGTTGGCGCGTTTGCCTCACATTTCTGAGATTCAGGTTTCTGGCCTTCCCGTGTGAAGCCGCAGTTCAGAAGCATGACTGTTAGGTTGATTGAAGATTTTTAAATCACCAAAATGATTCCTGAGCACGGAACGCTGCTGCTCCCTCAAGGGATAGTCTGATTCCTACCCAATTTATACCACGTACATAGCAAAGTGTCAAATCCGGAGAACAAATGTGAAGAAAGAAATTTAACCCCACTTAAGTGGGTGTGTCAAGCATAACCTTATTCTGTACATTTATAGCTATGGATATGCATGTACTGAGACTATGACTCATTGTGGAAGTGAAACTTTTTGTCGTAATATGTAGAAAAAAAAAAAATTCCCTCTCACTTATCTCCTATTCCTTAGTCGAAGTCTTACGGTTATTTTTTGGGTCACCTCCATCATAAACTTTTATCCGATCAAAATTCCCGTGCTCAAATATATATTTACTTTCTACTGTAAACACCGGTGGTAAGTGATATCGTCAAGATGAAGGAGTCCTATCGTGCCTTTCTGCCTATCGTTTGTGATGTTCATCCATCCATCCATTTTCCATACCACTTTTTCATCATTCTTTCCTGTTGCATTATTCTCTCTCGAGGCACTTAATTTTTATGCTAATGTGTTGTTCGTAGTTGTTTCTCTCCATCGTAACATGATTACAGCCAGAGTTCTGTTAAAAATGTATTATATCTCAGTACTCATTCTGGTGTTACTTCACATGAGCTTAGTGATTAGCATGGCTTCTCCATCTTTCCGTGTTCTCTCTACTTGTTCGGTGTGTCGCATCCTTCGATACTCGTCATCATCCTCCTTAGTGATAATGATGCTTGTCAGAAAGTGTGCCTCATTTGCTGCTGTGGAGTTGAGGTGTTTAGCCGCATCAGCTAGCGAAGTCGCCTGTAGCTGGTGTGGATCAAGTTAGAATTTCACGAGTGGCAATTCCCGAACAGCTGGGAAAACAAGGAGAATGGGCGACTGTTCGATGTGTATCTGCTTTTTTTTTTTTTTTTTTAAACTCTTTGACCGCCAAAAACGTTTGATAACGATTAGTAAAATCACAATGTATGCCGCCATAAACATTAAATGTCTTCAACTATTTTTTTTTTTTTTTTTAAATCAATGGGCAGTGCCATGTCTAAGTGCACCGCTGCCTGGTCAATGGGTTGTGAAATCAAAAATACTCACTAACTATGGCCAGCAGATCAGCATTCGATTTTCAATGGTCTGCCGATGTAAAAAATTACAATGAAACATGACAAAATTTGAGGAAATGGAACGTTTTCAAGGATGATGTAAATGGTCAAAGCCTTTGTCATATTAAAGTATTTTTTGTGGCAGTCAAAGAGTTAAAAACCAACTCGGCCGGTGGTAGCTCCCCCAGTTCTGTTGTCAAATTTGCGTGAAGTTGTAGCCATTTTCCCACTGAGGCAACAAAACTGTATCCCAATTAGTCAGTAGAGTCCAAATCTCTACCAGTGGCCATGTGGCCTTCTAGCACATAGGCTACAGATAAATAATCATTCATGCTCACGTTCACACCTAATGACAATTAGGTGCATGTGGAGAACATTAAACTCCATACAGGTAGGCTGAAACCCAAAACCTCAAAACTGTGAGGTAGACATGTTTACCTTTATTTGAATTTCCCCGAGATGCTATGTTTGTGATGTGTTTTGTTTTAACTATAGCACTTGCTAGAAAATATAAAATACAGCAGTGCTAATCACATGACAAGAACATTGGTTAAAATGCTAGGGAAACATTCTTGTATTGCAGCTGAGCTCATTAAATCCGGCAAGTGTACCAAATGTTTCATACATCATAAATGAATGCAGATGCAAAGTGTACAGCAGTTAGTGTGCATAGATGTGTTTGTGTGTGTCGTGTGTGGCACAGGGAAGAATCCTCCTTTGGCTCGGTTCAGCAGACCCCAGGTAATCCATCTTAATGCAGTTAGCGTTGTCAGGACCACCTGTGTGTGTGCGTGCGTCCCAAGCCGACTGGAGGAGATGTCTAGACTGGCAAATCATGAGAAAAACAAAGAAAGTCTACTCGAGCTCGCGTTGCTGTCTGGAGCCGAAGAACTAACAGAAAGTGCGCAAGCAGACATTTTCACGAGATGGAAATTTCATGTGATTTTTAGGCTGTGCTGACAGAAACGAATACAGAAAAGTAGCCATTTGCATTACTTGCTACTGCCACCTACTGTTTAAAAGAATGTACGTCACTTTACAGGTAGCGTTTCCTAACTTTTAGGTTGGGAAAATATCACAGCATGCCACTAAACAAGAATGTCAAAAAAAGTGTATACGGTATCCTACTGAAATAATGATGATATGTGGTGATAGGAGTGTTATTGATCGCCTGGACGGGCCTTTTACCAAATGTCTTTGAGATAGATAGAGGAACTTATACAATATGTTCAATCATATAAATAATTTTTGGACCACTTAAGTAAAATTGGATGCTTTGCCACAACACATGTTTTCAAGGATTCAACTTGGTGATTGCCCAAAGGAGGGATAACAAAGAAGTCTATTTTTTTTTCTGTCATTTTGCCACCGTTAACAAACATAATAACACTCGTTAGGAATTACAGCATCAGAGCACTTTTCATTTAGTAATAAACAGTGACACAGAAGTGAGGCAGCAAAGTGGTTAGTCAACCTGCCTCATCTTTAAGACGCTCCAGTCTTAATCTCAGTTTTTTAAAGTAGTCTTTTGTGGAGTTCTCCTCTTTTTAGTATGGTTTTTCTCCATATACCGGTTCCTTCCAAATTCCAAAAACATATCATGTTAGCTTGGTTCATTGAAGACCCTAAAATGTCCATGAATGTGAATTAATTGCTGTTTGTTTATGCACTAAAATGCTAGAAGGACTTTTCAGTATGCTGCATTGCAGTTCTATGCTTCCGTCTGTCTTCTTTGTATCTCTCCCTTTATCAGCACCATCAGCACCGTGTGCCCTGGTCACAGCGCGCACACACCTGGACATGTGCAAACATTGCTGCTTTAGTCAGCAACATTGTAGAGTGCAGTATGTATCCTATATCTCAGCGTCTGCACCTCCAAAACCACATCCCTCAGGTGAACGTGTCAGTGCTGACACCAGCCCAGATATTTCCTTGTTGCCCGGAAAATCATTATGCCTGGTTGCACATTCAAAGTCATTTACTCTATTGTATCTGTAGCCAAATTTCTTGGGCTTTTTTATTTTGTCCTTTAAATTTCAAATGACCTTTTGTCGTAACTCAGGTCTTGTTTTTTCATTGTTTATAGATATGCCATATTTGGTGGTTGTTTTTTGTTTAAAATATAATTATAGTGAGTTCACAATGCATGAGCCAAATCCACATAGAGGAAGTGCTTCGGTAGGCGTAGATGACCTGTAGATGACAATGTAGAAGTCTTGTCTGCGGATAGACTGCTGGTTCTCATATCATTTGTGACCCTTCAGCCACATGCAAGCTATTTCTGTCAAGTTGCTTCTGGCTGGAAGTGAATCATGTCTGAGCTGCTTGAAAGACAAAGCAGGACGGGGGGTGGAGGCGGGTTTAGTCGCCATGGAACATTTACTGCATTAAAACAGCATGTTTTTACTGTTCCGCTTGTTTTTCGCCATTTAGTGCGCCAGAGGCGTGAATGCTTCGTTCCCCTCTTTTTCAAAAATCCCCAATAGTTGTCGTTGGTGCCTACGGCGCACAATTCTTTCTGCTTTCCTTTTCCATCCCGTCTGCTTCAAGCCTACACTCTTGTCTGTGTTGCATCAAGAAATTGCTTCTTCCAGCCACCTCTTCTCCTTGGGATGATTGTACTGGAGCCAGGTACTGCGTAGTCTGCAGACATGACTAATGGAGCTAAGGCTGACTCATACGCGCACGCATCAGCCGTCAATGTGGAGCCGGGGGTGACACAAGAACACACAACAACCCCATACACAATGCGAAGAGTCGACGTGCAACTGGACAGACTCAGTGGTGCCAAACAGTCGCGCAAACGGCCATTATGATCGTCACTGTGTATCGTGGAGTCATTATTGATATGCTTAATCCATTAGATGAGATCAGACTGCTAACAGTAAATAATACACATACTGTATACGTTAATATGAGAGAAATTACGTCCGTTTAAATCATCAGACAGTATTTCTAGGCCAGCAAAAAATAAAATAAAAATTCAACCTATAAAATATTTCATGTGAGGCAGTGCAGTGAAGAGTGGTTAGCAATCTCTGCCTCATAGTTCTGAGGAACAAATAAAGTAAAACTACTTCATCATTTGAAGACACTGTGAACAGGAAGGTGTTTGCAGATCAGTTACACTTTAGCATTTTATAGTTAAACACACAATTCAGTCAATTATCCTTAGACATTATTTGACAATATTTAGACAATGTTTTACAACTCTAAACCTAAATATTTGTTTTCTATTATTTGAAATTAGGGCTGCACGATATTAGAAAAACATGCAATATGTTGTTGTTATTATTGTGATGTACTAGGGGTGTGAATTGCCTAGTACCTGACGATTCGATTCGTATCACGATTCACAGGCCACGATTCGATTCGATACCGATTAATCCCGATACGAATGGTCACGATTCGATACCGATTAATCCCGATACGAATTTATAAGTCGATTGTTGCGATTTTTTTCCATTCAAATTTAGAAAATACTATCAGTAAATTTGTACATGTACACTGTAAGATTTGTATGAATATATTTATCTAAAACTTGAGGCTTATAACCGTGAGCCACTGTACACAAACAGTTTGCAATCTGTTTCACATTTGAACAGCATTAAAATAAAAATATTAAGGCTTAATGTGCCGTTCATATAACATTCTTCCATGCTCAAGGTGTGAATCCTAAAAAAAAACAAAAAAAAAAAAAAAAAAAAAAACGATTCTGCCGATTATTGAATCGATTCGAGAATCGCGCGATGTAGTATCGCGATATATCGCCGAATCGATTTTTTTTTAACACCCCTATGATGTACCTAAAGTAGTAGCATTTTTATTATCAAATGAAATATTTTTTTTTCATGAAGCAAAATAAACAAGCTCAATGTATTCTTAGTTAATTCATTGTAATTAGATTAATGTTTAACTATTGTATGGTGATGCACATTTAAGTTTGCACCTGATGGATTCAATTCAAATAAAAGTATAAAATTATCTATGAAACTTATTGTATGTCTTTGCGATATGCATTTTGCATGGGCCATATTGCTCAGCCCTAATGTGAGAAAGCAAGAACTGGCACTCAAGAATTGTTTTAAAAATGGGTTTTAATAAGTTTATGTTAGTGTTAATTTTGTCCGCCATTTTTAAATTTAGTCTAAGTTTTAGTCCAATTTCAGTCTTTCAGTCAAGCTTGTTAGTTTTTATCACAGTTAGTCAACCTCAACCCGTTTTTATTTAGTTCATTTTTAATCGACTATAAATCTATCTTTTTAGTCTTTATTTTAGTCTAAGAAAACGTAATTTTCCTCGTCTATTTTTAGTCAACAAAAACTGTTAACGTTTTAGTCTAGTTTAGTCAGGACAATCATTTTATCTACTGTACATTTTTTTTGTCAGCAGATTATATTTCACATAAAATTTCCTCCCATATTTTTGATGAAAAACAACTTCACACACAATTACAGTGGCTACTATGGCTCCATGCTATAAGCTAGTAAGTTAGCTAGCTTTAGTTAGAAGTAGCATTAACATTATTGTTGGAACGTTATAGCTGTTGGATTAATGTTAAGTTATAACTATAATTTACTTTTTTGTTTTGTTTTTTACCCTTTCACCGTGAATCCACCTTCTGTCTGTCCCATGTGTTTGTGCTGTGTCACAGAGACGAGATTTAACAAAATCATATCGTTTTTGTTCATTAACTAAAATGACAATAAATTTTAGTCCAATTTTTATTAAGTGAAGTACATTTTCGTCTCATCTTCATTAGTCGGCAAAAATGCATACTGATTTAGTCATACTTATTGTTTATTAATGAAGGTATTAGTCTAGTCTAGTCTAGTCTAGTTTTCGTCCGGTGTGTGGACAAAATTATTTTTGTTTAGTTTTTGTTGACTAAATTAACACTAGTTTAAGTTATATTTAATAAACGTTTTTATTTCGTCTCTGTGTAGATCTGGAACATACCCCCTGTGGTAAATGACGTTTCACTGCACAGCATTGGCAATTTTTTTACACAATACAATGTAATTGGCTGATGCACCAATCTTCTACTAGGTTTTATTAAAAATGTTGCACTTGTTTTTTTTAGTCTTATGTTGAAAATTGTCATGTCTGTGGTCACGCCAGGGTTAAGTTTGAGTTCATGACCTGTTAAGTTTGGGTTCACGACCGTGACGTCAAGTGTCTGTTTTGTACTGATGTAACAAGTGTCTGTTTTGAACTGATGTAACCATCATCTGGTTTCAACTGGAAAAATGCTATGTGATGTTATGAGCTTTGTGATGTCAACCTTTAATCTTTTACTTAATCACAACCAATCAGATCGATTCACTGTCTGTAGTAGCGTCCGAGAAGTGTTTGTGTTTGTCGGATTACTACCTCTGTTACCACTGTCTCTCTGTGCAACTCTCTTTGTTTCTCGTCTCGTCAAGTTTGTTCCATGCCTCTCGATGTGAATAAATAGTTAAAATCTTAGTTGTGTCTGCGCTTTGGGATCCAACATTCAACATCATGACAAAAATTGTATCTCATTAAGAGGTTCATATATGCAAAAATGGCTTCTATGAAAAAGTTAATTAAAACAAAAAAGCTTACATTGCCCTTACACTTTTGGAGAGTAAAACAGACATATTCCCATAATCTACTGAGCCATCATCAAACATGTATTATTCATGCAAGAATTATGTTGGGTGTCTCCGTTTTAATGCCTGCTGATGGCTATTTGATTCACCGCTGCCAGCTATGAATAAATCACATTAGTCACCTCACAGTCGATACCTGCAGCTGCAGAGCTGATCTATAGTTACACGAGCGTTCACGTGAGTGTGCATGTTGGGTGTTTTTCAGATGCCCTGCTGGCTATATTGAAGCTTACTGACAAGGGGAAAAATAGATCTAATTTTAATCTGCAGTGTGTAAATGTGGGTGTCACACTGTCTGATTCAAAAAGTCTGGCACAAAAAAATTGGACAGTTTCAACCATCACAAATGAAAGTATGACAACTAAGAACTTTGCAAATCATATTTGAAAGTGATCTCTTGTCACTCCCAATTACATTTCTATAAATGCTAATTGTTGGAATTATGAGTTTCCAATACTAGACTTGATTTGCTTCATACAGTTTAACCAAAATGTTCGGGGGGAGGATATGCCTCAGACAACAAACACCCATCAGTGCATGTCTATTTATTCATTATTATGTGTGACATCCTGCTGGACTGCAGAAAATCTCATGAGACTCGAGCCTCCAGTGTCTTTCCAAAAGACACTTCGACATCACGCAGTCAAAACGGCCCTTTGATCACTGGACGACCTGCTCGACAGTGAGCCAGTCATGTGGGATGATCACGTGAAAACAATTGTAATCTACACAGTATGTATCAATACTTGTAAAATATCAGTCATTATAGTGAACACTTTACTCAGCATTGTAAAAACTAACCAAATGATAAGGAGATCATGATCATTAGGAATGTTTGATACCACTTTTTATCCGACCTATACGAGTACTCAATTCTTAGTCACTGGTATCGATACTGAATATCGATGCCACTAGTAGGGATGTAACGATATCCAAACATCACGATACAATATTATCACGATATGAAGGTCATGATACGATAATTATCACGATATTGTGGGGGCGTTGGCGATATTTTAAAAAGATTACAAAATTGTAAAAAAGAGAGCTCATAGTGAAAAAAAGCACAATATTGTGCTTTTGTACATGACAGCAATGCATATAAACAACCTACAATCGCTAATAACAATATTGAGACACTTTGATCACACATTGATCACTTAACAAGCAAATTAGGTTCCCCTTCATCTGACAATTAACATTGATTTTTAACATAGAAGGCCAAAACATCCCTAATGAAAATTAAATTGCACTAATAAACTAGCCACTAGAGGGTGCTAGAACTGCACAAATGGAAATTGATTTTTTAAACAGATGTTGTCCTTTTAAATATTGTGAACATGACGACGACGATATTGTGGCAGTTTTAATATCACGATATCATGATATTGCCCTTATCGTGACATCTCTAGCCACTAGTACATAAAAATTCCCAAAAGACAATCACAGATCATTTTAAAGAAATACCTATATATTCCAGTACATTTTTCCTTAAAATGTCATGAACTTAATGGCAATTTTCTATTCTTGTCATTTCTAATTTCTAGTTCCTAATCATAAAACAGCCCCAAGAGGGCGGTCGATACTGGTATTGGCCCCCGTTGTGAGCACCGATACCTCAAAATTAGGCTGGTCTTGGCACAGATACCGAGACCTGGAATCGATACTCACCCATCCACAATGATCATCATAGTGTTGCTATGTGCAAGATTTTTTTTTTTCTCAGGTCCATACCGTGCTTTTCTGGAGCACATATTTGGCCTTGTTTTTGTTCCTTCCTTCTTCTACATGTCTACCTTTTTCCATCTAAGAAACTCGGGGCGCTGACTAGCAAACCACCACGTTTTGTCTCCCTCTGTAGGTCATTGTTATTTTTCATGATTCCCAGATAGTTTGGTAAGTTTGTTGTCTGTTTTACAATAAATAAATCCATAAATAAAACAATGCATTGGATTCTGATTCTGATGACATCATACAATCATAGTTCAGCAATCCAGTAATTACTGTACCACAATGCTGCACAATTTATTTTTTCAGTACTGTCGTTTAAAATAAATCACTGCCACATTAAATGTGGCAATTAGAAATGTGCATAAAAAAAAAAGATTTTATTAGCCATCAAGGATTGTGTGGAATTGGTGTCTTAAAGTGGGCTTCATGGTGGAGTAGGGGTCACCACATCAGCCTCCCAATCAGGAAGTCCCATTTAAATATGAGTTCCGGGACATTCTCCCACTTCATTACTTGATAAACTGATTTTTAGTATTCTGTATTTCCCCATGGAAACAATGCTCATTCTGATATGAACATAATTGAATCTGACACATCATCGTCTTATTTGTATTAGACTTTTTACTTTTTCTTTTTAACTCTGTAGCACTTTGACATTGTTGAAATATAAAGTGCATTACAAATAAAAATATTATTATTATTATTATTATTATTATTATTATTATTATTATAGAATAATTAAAATAGTAATCTCAGCATATTTCATTAAACTACATTCATACAGTTTATAATGCACCTTGTTAGAAATCAACAACCTTACTGTATAACCATGTGAACCGAACATCTCTTTTCAGCTGCATCAAGTTGGATGATGTGGAATGGGGAAATATCGACCCCTACACGGCCCGTTATTGACGAGTGGATGGATTTCAGGAAGTGACCTTGACTTGCTAAAAGGAGCACCTGGCCAGAGGCCGGCTCCATTTCCCACAGTGGGCACATCTGTGATGACACTCTCTGCAAGCAAAATAATGGTTGGTAAACAAAACGCAGTGGAAGCTTCATACCTGATCAAGGACACTGCTGCATGCATATTTTGGTAATAGGAGCGACACATTGGAACTGAGGCACCTTTATGGAATTGATTCAATCATTTTTGTATTTTTTTTTCTGCATTGTCCAAAAATCTGACAGGTAATGCATTCATAGAATGATCCACACGCTTAAAAGGAGGAAGTATGTGATTGAGATTGTGATTGTTTTACAATATCAAGTGCAACATGAATTTATACAAAATTATGAACGCGCTACTACATCTATTAAAGGAGGTATTTCTATGAAAACCACTCGGCCATCAATGCAATCGTTGCGAGAGTATGGAAACATGAACCTCATTGCCCAGATCACATATTACCCCACACTGCCATCATGTGGCTATAAATGGAACCATTCGACATGAGATTATTTCACCACGCCTCACGTGCCGATCACATCTGAAACCACGCCCCTTGTTATATCTGATTGGTGGCCACAAGGGCGCTCAAGGCTCAAGGGGCCAATTGGATGACTCTGCCTCTTGTCAACAGGGCTCCTTTGCTCAGTGCCTTGCTGCTATTTATAGCATTCTGGGGATAAAGAGGGTTGCTAATGTTGACTGTACATCACTTATTCATTCTGATCGTATAGTGAGATGATCAGAAGAAAAAGAAAAACAAATGTTGTGTGCAAATTAAATAATGATGTCATCAACCTTTGGAGATTTTGTTGTGTGTTATTTCCTGAATCACTCCTTCTGCAATTTCTGTGCTAAGAGTATAAAGGGGAAGCTTGTTTACAACTCCAAAGTACAGTACTACCTTTTGAGAAGTGAGTATTTTAGGATCTCTGTTTTAACTGATGGCGTCACTGTTCATCTGTCTGAGAGACGTCGAGCAGGTGGATGCACTGTTACTCATGACAAAGACATAAAACACAGTTTATTCTTTTGGAGGGCTGCCTGTATGTGAGCTCATTTATGATCATTTAACACTAAGTTACTGTAAGTGCCTGCCACCTCCACCGCTTCACAGTGAGAGGTCAGTGCACATGGATGCCTTCCAAAGAAGAAATAGGGGCTCCAGTGACATTTTTGCTGCGTCTTGTTTGATTGTGATAAATGCCACAGGAAGCTCACTAAAGAAAAAGGCATCAGTAGCTCCATTAGGCATACAGTGTATCGTCTTTGTTATTTTATTTTCTCCAAGATATTGCAGCTTAGAGAAAGAGAATTGCTTGTAAAGAACGGACTAAATAGGGCTTGGAATGCATCAATTAGACACAATATAAAATAAAAATTTTTTCCTTGACATAAAACAGCTGAACAAAGAAAGGGTTCAAAAATATATCTGTACACAATTTTGTATTAGGCATACATTTTTACCTCGAAAACTTTCAAACAGAAACATGATACGGTGGATGCTCTGAAACAATTTTTCTATAGGAAATAATTAAGTGTATTGTTCGGCGCCTGTTGCCAGCGTTTAGCCATGACTGCTAGCTAACAGCGACTAACACTGCGCAACCCTAAACCGGACGCTGGTTTGGCCGCCTTTTCAGCTGCGTTGAGTTGATTAATGATGAACGAATCGAGTCATTTGAATGTGAACGATGGGAACCGAGTCTTTATTGACAGCGGACTGTGTGCATGGTGCTCATCGCGAACGGAGCGACTGCTTGTTTATGAGCTAGCTTATAAGCAAACTTAGCTTGTAGCAAACGTGTGTGACGTCATGCATGCTGAGATCACGTCTCTGATCAACTGCTGAAAGGAGACTGATTCTGTCCTCTTTCATCTAAAAACTGCTTCAAACATCAAAGCGTAGGTAGGGATGGAAGAATGTTGATTTGCTGTGATTGTATTGGTGTTAATGTTTTATGTTATGGTTGTTTTTTTTTTTTTTAATGTTCTGTAAAGCGCTTTGTGACAGTTCAGGCTGTTCGAAAGCGCTATATAAATAAACTTGAGTTAAGTTGAGTTGAGTTATTGAATGTTATTTTTTAACTATTCCATATGTCAGAATGAAACAATGATCGGCACAACCTGTGTAAAGCATCACCAGTCATATAGAAGTGTAGACTGTGGTGTGAAAGTGGAGATTTTTCGTGACTCACCCACAGCTAAGGGGATAATCTGCTCCTTAGTGGTTTAAAAACATGGTACTAAATAAATAGTCAAAGAGAAGTTTGAGTTTTTATTGATATATATATATTTTTTTTACCAATTAGTTACACAAACATGATCAATAAACCATCCATCCATCCATTTTCTTGACCGCTTATTCCTCACAAGGGTCGTGGGGGGTGCTGGCGCCTATCTCAGCTGGCTCTGGGCAGTAGGCGGGGGACATCCTGAACTGGTTGCCAGCCAATCGCAGGGCATCAATAAACCAGGCAAAACTTTATTGTTGATGAAAATACACCTCAAGTCTGATGTACAGTGTTTTCCGCTGGGGTTAGGTTCCAAAAAATACCTGAAATTCGTGAATTTGTTAGCACCCCACAAGTCATATTGCACACGCTTCACCCCAACTTCAAATTTTTGCTAACATAAATAATAATTTATGATTATAAAGTCTGTTTGGTCCAAAATGAGCTTACATATTCTTTTTTTTTATTTGTCTTAATATTTTCAAATGTTTAAACGTTTTTTTTTGTTTTTTTGTTGTTGCTTTGAATAAAAAAATAAATAATCGTTTTGAATAATCGCGACTTCAATTATTACCACAATAATCGTGATTATTATTTTTTCCATAATCGAGCAGCCCTAGTACATTGCATCCGATTGTAAATTGAGACTCCCCATGAGGAATGCAAATCAATGAATGATGTTGCGACTTTCGGTTTGTGCCATCAGGGGTCGCTGCACAGTCACTCGCACTCTTGACGGAAGCAACTCAAAAACAAACAAACAAACAAACAAACAAACAACCCATATTTACATATTCAGTCAGTGGCTGTCAATTGAAAAACAGCGCAGACCCTGTGAAAGACAACATAGAGTAAATTTATCAAATAAAAATTACGAGGGCATAATTTGGGGTTCCCTACTCCCCAACTAGATTAAAGGCAAGGTCGTGAACACGAAAAAATATATATATATGGCACAGTCACGTGACGTCATAACGTCAGATCGTAGCACTTTCAAAGGATGGCTCGCTCTGACGTAATCCCAAAAATACTCATAGTCGCTAGGGGGCATATTTGCATTGTTTCCCAATGCCACCCACCCCATGAATATAGATAGCCCACTATTCATTGTGTTTTTTGGCCTTTCAGCTAACTGACAAGCATTTTCACATATTTTCAAACGGAAACAATTCGCAGTGCTAACTTCACAATCAATAAAAAATGAATCGAGATGATGAAAACGTTGCACGCATTTGCAACTAAACAATCTAAAACTGAGCAAATTAAGCCGAAAAAAGCTCGTGCGATGTATGCTTCAAAGCATCACATGTTATATAGGCGTTTCATTGCTTCCAACGTTCCACATTCCGTACGCGCGTTGCGCGCACAGCAGCGGCACAGTCGGAGTGGCTCGGCTCTGTGTTTACTTCCGCACCTCGACGTGAGAGTGGCTCACAGGCAGAGAAGCAGCAGTGGCAGGCAGCCTCACTGGACCCTCAAGCTGTCAGCTAGCACCGCGGCACTCATACGAGCTTTCATGACACAGCTTGCCGGGTTTGGCCCAGCGGCATCCCGACACTCAAGTCTTCATTGGGCGCACCGGTCCGGACCCCCTTCCCCTCGTCTCGCGCGCCTCAACCCCGCTCTGTGTGCAGTGTTCCCCGACTCAAAGTCGCTCAATACTTCCAGGCTGCCCCGCTGCCTGTGATAGTGCCTCTTCATGATCCGCGCTAGCAGAGGAGCACAAGGACGGTCACTCGGAGCGTGAGCGCCGTTTTCTGTCTGGACGGCTGGCGGGGGAGAGTCAACGGACCCCCGGGGAGAGCGTCAGGACTCTGCGACGCAAGGCAAGCCGGGCAGCGAGGCAGTCGGCCGGATAAAGTAGGGGGGGTGGGGGTCGCCTCCGACTCCTGGCGTTATCCCCTGCTAGCTAGCTTTTGCTAAGCTAGCTCCAAACAGCACCATGGACTGGTTAATGGGGTGAGTACACATGGCTTCTTCTCATGACAGGTCACCTGCCCACAGTTTTCATTGCTGACGCTACGGGCTTGTCACCGCTTTATTTGTCACAATTCCGGTGGACTGTCTTGTTGAATTCCCTGACATTCTAGCCCGGCGAGGCTACCTCGATAGCTAAGCTGGCAGCGGGCTTCACCTGCAACGATAACGCGACCTAGCCAAGGACCGAGAGTTTTTATTTTCGTATCTTTGCAGTGTCTTGTCGCCTGTCCTAAACGACAGCATCCACATTTGGTCCTGTCTTTATCGAGGACAGTTTGCTGCGTGGGGTGCTTATTTATAGCGATGATTACACAGTAAAGTGGCTAACATTAGCAGCGTCCTGCTAAGGCGGCTATTGCCCAGGCAGCTGAGTGCAAGGTGCTCCTTCGCAGGCTCGCTCTCTTTACGCCAGTGGTTTCTCAACTGTTGTCACCTTCGGATCTGCAGTTTCTAAGTGTCGACACACTTTTATATAAGTTACAAAGGAGATCTATTGTTAAAAAAATATCCCATGAAAATATTAAAATAACAAAAAAAGGTTAGCATTTTCAAAGTGTATTTCAGAGCTTTAAACATATGAAGATAAACGCAACTGCATGTAAAAAAATAATACTATAAATATAGTTGCACAAAATGCAGACACAAAATTTCACTGGTGCATTTGCACTGATCTAATCTTTTTAGGAAAGTCCCTGACCTGGCATGTTTCGTGTGGTAATGTGCCATTCCACCCCAACTAATAAGGTTTCTGATTCTGATGCATGCCTGTCAAAATGATGCTATTTTCCAAATCAGCTATTTCACTGTACAGGGTGTCCTCCGTTTACAACATAGTTCCGCTGCAATGGCAGTGACATTCAGGCATTCAATGCTTCTGTAGCATAGATATGAACCATATGTACCGCATTGAGTGACAAATGACAATGCATTCTTACTTATTGCGCAAACTAGTTCATTGTGCACCGTTCGCAACCTCAAAATGTCATATGTCATACTGTCACAGTGGACCCACTCATTTTTTTTACCACCTGTATGTGACCCAGCCATAATGGGTCAGTGACCCACTTTTGGGTCCCAACCAACCAGTTCAGAATCACTGTTCTATGCTACTGCTGTTGGGAGACATGCTGTTCCACCCAATGTTGTTTCCCTGGGACATGTTGACAGTCATGGCTAGTTAGGCTCAATGAATGTCTGTTAAAAACATCACTGAAATATGGCAGTGTCATAATTTACTAACCTGTTTCCTTGTATTAAACTAGTTTAGAGTACTGTCTTAGTGTGCTGTCTTGAATTGTGTCAGTCTGTCAGATGTCATATTTGTAATGATAGACTGGGTTAAGGTGTGACTTTGCTGGATTTGTTACAGTATTTATTCAGTAACATATGAGCATTATAATTTTCCCGTTTTACAGTTTATGAAATAATTTCAGTGTCATTGCTGTTTTCATTGGAAGAAGTTGAGAAGTAAGTTTTGAGACGGTTTGTTTTACTGGTTCTTAACAGTACTGGCAGGCTGTTTGTGTTTGTGTGTACACCATTGAGCAGTGAGGGCAGGGCAGAGGAGGGGTGGAGGACTGCTGTCTGGGCTGCTTCTCCACCATGTGACATTTTGGCTGAGAGATAACGTTCAGCAAAACACATACAACAACAATATCAGCTGCTTTACACCAGTTTCATTTGTTCATTTCTTGCCTTTTTTTTTTGGAATAGCGAAATTATTTTTTTGTGTGTGATTGATTAAACAGGAAATTGTAACTTTTGTTGTTGTTGATTTACCCTTGTTATTGAGGAATCTTTTTTTTTTTTGACAGACCTTTCCATAGCTTTGTCTTCTAGTGGAAGAGCATTTTAATTGTTATATCTCTGACTGTTTGTCGCTATCACTGAAACATAACTAAATATATTATTTGTTGTAAATATTTTTTGCCCATGAGTTTCTCATGACATCCCAGATTATCTCTCATGGCATATTAAGTGCTACAACACACTGGTTTAGAATATTCTTCACTATAAAGCCATCCTTTTAGTTGCTTTTTATGTGAGTGCACACAAGCTGCTGGAAGGCCTTGTGTTTTCCTCCCTCCTAGTATGTGGAGCTGCTGTAATAATAACTTTGCCAATGTCACTGACTTAACTTTTGCCTTACTGGCTGCTGGCCAATTCATGAATCTATCTTCAATCTTCTTAATAATGTTGAACTGCAGCAACTAAACCCCACTAGAAGTAATAGCTGTGTTTAGGCATTAAGTGTTGCTATACTTAGTTATTGTTGCAATCTTAAGGAAAAGAGAATGTTCTGACAATCAGAATGATTGTAGAGATAACAGTTGAGTGCAGGGTGTATTCAATGGGCAGCCCCGGGGCTGTATTCTGGCCGCCTATTGGTGGCACCGGAACTATGTACTACTACTACTAGTGATGCTCCGATCGATGGGCCACCGATTGTGGTTGTCTATTTTTCGTGGAAAAGTACTTGATCAGCACATGTCGATCATTGCCAATCACAAAAAAAATAATCATCCGCAGCTCATACTTTCCAGCCTGCAGCCAACTAGACACCAGCCTGTGTCCAGTGTTGCGCCCCCTGCCTCTTTCCCTAACACTGCACGTTACAGAACAAACCAGACTGCACTGTGAGGTGACATCTTATGAGTGTTTTTCTGCCACAAGTCACTTGGCTGACTCTCAACAAAAGATCCGTGTTCTTTTCTTGTATTAATTCTAGAAATACTTATTATATAATAATATTTTTTTAGTATAATTGTTTTGCCTTAAAAAAAATTCCAGTGTTTCCATCCATCCATCCATCCATTTTCTTAAGACTTATTCCTCACAAGGGTCGCAGGGGTGCTGGAGACTTTCCCAGCTGGCTTCGGGCAGTAGGCGGGGTACACCCTGAGGTGGTTGCCAGCCAATCGCAGTTCTAGTGTTTCCATCCATCCATCCATCCATCCATCCATCCATCCATCCATTTTCTTGACCGCTTATTCCTCACAAGGGTCGCGGGGGGTGCTGGTGCCTATCTCAGTTGGCTCTGGGCAGTAGGCGGGGGACACCCTTGACTGGTTGCCAGCCAATCGCAGGGCACACAGAGACGAACAACCATCCACACGCACAAGCACACCTAGGGACAATTTAGTGCGCCCAGTTAACCTGCCATGCATGTCTTTGGAATGTGGGAGGAGACCGGAGTACCCGGAGAAGACCCACGCAGGCACGGGGAGAACATGCAAACTCCACCCAGGAAGGCTGGAGCCTGGACTCGAACCGGAGTCCTCAGAACTGGGAGGCGGACGTGCTAACCACTCGGCCACCGTGCCGCCTTCTAGTGTTTCCATTCAGGTTTATTTTCGCAATTCTTGGGAATTCAACTAAAAATAGGTGGATGTAAACGCACATGGAGGACAGGACACACAGATCTCAGCAGATCTCATAATTCAGAGCTCCGCCTACACGAGGCTTGAATGGTGCACGTCTTTCTTTGGTAGCAGATGTTGTTTGTTTCTCATTTAAACACACAACAAGCAGAAACTATGCAACATGCAACATCTCAACTCTATTGTCCTTTTACACAAATCCCATACTCAGTTGTTGATCAACAACAGTACTAACACTGTTCTGGTCTCTCACCCAAGCATTCTGGCTAATGTAGTACACAAAGTTTTGCCATCACAGCACAAGTTACCTCACTTCACTGATGAACACCTGCAGTCCATCCCTAGAATCAAAGAAAATATGCCAAGTATCCTGCTCAAAATATGACCAAAGAAGTACTGGGGGAAAAAAAGCATGTTCATTTTTTAATCAGTGTAATTTTGAGATATTTGTAAAATTTTGTATTTTAAATTTAAAGGGATTTATTTTGGAATGATTTTGTATGTTGTCAGTTTTGATTCATATTAATATGTAAAAACATTTTGGTTCAGATTGCTCAATTAATGTTTATCCCGTTCGGGCCGCACCTAAGATGTGGTTTGAGGTTTTGCCCTGTGTGCGATTGAGTTTGACACCACTAGACTCTAGTAGATGATAATAGTGAAAAAAAAAATAAACAATGAGACAATCGCCTTCTAAAATTCCGCTTTTAGTGTGACGCTGAAACTTTGGAACAGTCATACTGTCTGTATGTTGAGAATTCATGTCACGTCACATGTCTGCTGATAAAGCCCGATAGCATCTTTTAAGTGTTGACAGCTTGTGTTTGACTGTATGTTGAAGGCATCCGTTTGTACGGACCCAAATGCTCGCTGATACATTCGATTCAAGGAGGCTTTCTTTTACTACAATGGAACCTTGAAGGACAAACACAATATTTTCTAAGATGGTTATCATGTTCCGATATTTGCGGCTTCATAAAATGTTTGCGTCATTTAAAATAACAAAATGGAAATGTGTTGTCATTCATACCATTGCCATCAAAGAAATGTTTATTAACCATACATTTTCTATTGGTGGTATGACATTCGCTGTGCCAAAACCTGAGGAGGTACTATATAAAAGAAGAATGTGCAAGGAATAGTGGCGGAAAGGAAGCTACTGCGGTCAGAGAGGTTTATATAAAAGTTCATGATGGAGTATTTGATGAGGTATCTAGGCAATGGAGACATTAGCAGTTGCTTGGAGAAGGAGTGGAGTAGTTTACGAGAAAGCAGGAAGCTCCTGAGGGAATCAAATGGAGCTGATAACAACACTTCCCTAATGGTGGCAAGATAAAGGAAGGAGATGTTGTTGAAGCTCACGATATGTGACAAAGCTTTGTTTTTTGTGCAAGGGCAGCTGGGAGCTAGTATGCTTAAATAACACTTGTTATTTTTGCACTTGCCACAATTTGTTTGCAAGCCAGACGCAACACAGACAGTGAGCATTATTTCCAAGCTGAATGACCTCGTTTGTCTAGTTTCATACTTTAGACAGGACGTTGAATCATCAGGGAGATGCGCTACGCCTAAATGTGTCTTTTCCTGCCCGGTGAAATGGGCAGGCTTTGACAGATGTTTAATTCCC
Source organism: Festucalex cinctus (assembly GCF_051991245.1). NCBI lineage: Eukaryota > Metazoa > Chordata > Actinopteri > Syngnathiformes > Syngnathidae > Festucalex > Festucalex cinctus. Next base: position 15,607,188 of record NC_135413.1, read on the forward strand.
TTGATTTTGAGTGATGGCTCGGTAATGCTGGACTAAGAACGATGGATTGAAAAGTGCAGCAGCTCGGTGGCGTGAGCTACGGGCCGCCCAACCCATCCATAGTCTGAATGAACCTTTTAACTTGATTTGCATTACCTGTGTCTTAACGCGATACAGACATTCTAACATATTACTGCATCATCACTTTTCTGGTTGTTTTCTTACTCAGTCTTTGTTGCTAGTTTTATGTGGTTTTGTTAAAGGTCTTATCTGGGAAACACAATTGGAAGTTGTTTGTAATTGTAATCAGAACATATTCAGATTATATTTACATTATTTATGGATTTATTTACACACCGATTGTGATCTATAACCCTTATAACTCAATTGATAAAACAACTGAAAGCTTTTAGCGGTTGGAAATAAAATAAACCAATAATAACCTGCATAAATATGCAAATTGTTAAAGTAATACTTTGATGAAGAACCCGTGGCACGTTTAGATGTGGCAATATTTCCACATTGCCATCAAAAACACATATTGTGAGGGTATCTCCTGTGCACAACATCAAGATGTTTCGATGATGTCTGGACTCTGACTGAGCCATTACAAAATCGTAATCTTCTTTGGGGAATCCATTTTTGTTGTTGTTGGTTTGAATGTGTGATTTGGTCATTGAGATGCAAAAGTATGGAATTCCTCTTCATCTTCACCTTCCCAACAGAACATTGAAGGTTTTGCGCTTATGCTGACTGATATGTGAACAGTGTGTACAATTAGATAGATGGATGCCATGTTGGCTCTGTATGCTGAGCTGCAAATGAAGTGAAGGACAAAAGAAATCCTGATCGGCGTAACCATCTTATAAGCGAAGGAAATAAACTATAACATTCTCTCACTATGATGAAGAAAATCTAACGATAAGTGTACTACTGACGGAAATTGTCTTTATGCTAATTCTGGTGCAAGCATGTCTTCATTCATTTTGATATTGATTTATATAGCTTCACATTGTCTATAAACTTACAACTTAAAACAAGAAGAAAATATGTTTTCAACAATATAGTGTTGTATCGTACGATAGACAGGCGCTTTATATCCCATCCATGATGTATATCGTTATATATCACAACTGTAGTTGCTATACTTCCAAAATATGCTGTCATTACAACAGATTTGCTGGATGAGAAGAGAACTGTCCGATTTGTTTACTCCTTCATAAGGGAAAGCGCACAGCTCTATTGTATCCCGTCTCACTTTGTCTCTCTCGGCCTTTTAATTCCGTCCCGTTTCTCTCTTAGGACACTGATGTGCAGAGACGTGTGCGTGCTTTGCTACAGCTTGAGCTGGGCTTTCAGTTGTGGCAAGGCAGAATGTGTTGAACTGGCCCAGGGCAGCCACAGCCTCAACTCTCAGATGTTTACCAACAAGGCTGGCTGGCATGTTGGTGGGTAGACAGTAGAGTATGATGAACACAAGCAACGATTCTACTCTGCCTCCCCTGTGCATGTGTCAATGAATGATGGAAAGCTGCGGCAAAAGTAGAGCAAAATTGAAAGGTAGATGAATCATTTTCATCCATCCATCCATTTTCTTAACCGCATATTCCTCACAAGGGTCGCGGGGGTCTGGACCCTATCCCAGCCGGTTTCGGGCAATAGGCGGGGTACACCCTGAACTGGTTACCAGCCAATTGCATCATCTAACTTATACACTACTAATAGGGAGTGTTCAAAAGATGGTTTCTTATGGAAGTGCATGCTACTACTGACCTGGCATGCATATTTACACAATTTTCAGACATTTTGTAGAGCCTGGAACCTGGAAAACCCTGCAAGATTAAATTGATTTGGAACATGAAAATCTTGAAAATTTGGTAATTTTACACTTCATAATGTTCATTCTAGCTAGACAGTTTCAAACGGGGTAGATGAAATGAACTACAGGAGACAGGAGGTCACACTGCAGTCTGGCGTTTTTATTTTATTTTATTTTTTATTTTTTTTAATTCACTTTCTCGTTTAATCTCCACATTCAAGTACATACAGCCTCAACTCTCTTGTTGCCTTCTCCATCCGTTTTTCCCGCTGCTGTACCTACACAGGCCCACTCCAAATTCACACGTCATCTACAGCCCTCACAGTACCTTGCCTTGCTTGAGGAAGCGGCCAACCAGGAACGGGCGTGAAACCGGCCTATCAATCAGAAATGCGTGTTGGCACAGCAAAATTTATCCCGAAGCTTGTCTGGAAGGAAAACTTCTCCGGAACTTGGTGCACACATAAGACAATTTTAAGACTTTTAAGTGCGCCTTATAGTCATGCAAGTACGGTAAATTTTCTTCAAAACTTCTTGGGCGGCGGCCACTTTATTTGGGTGCCTCCCCCAAGTATTAACATAGTGTGGGAATCACTGTATCTTCTCATATCCCCACATACTACGACTGACTTGCCCCGTTGGTTGAAAAGAATGATTTTGGGGAATGTTGCTCATATTTACCATCGTGTTATGTCTGCGTTCCAACTAAAGGTAATGCGCTTGAACTCTGTAATTTAATGGCTAGTTTTCATAGACGAGAATTCTTGGAGCACAACAGACAGAGGGTGATACTGATATGGTGGAAAACAGAAAATGAGAAGGTAGGTAAAGCGAGAGAGACAGAGAGAGGAGGCAAATGATAGTGCAGTTCAGGCGATAGGTGAGATATGGAGATAGATGAGGAAGTAGCAGCATGGGTCAAAGAGTTAGATTGGAAACAGCAGAGGTCTGCAATAGAGGACAGAGGGGGAGATTTAACTGCAGGGGCCCAGGCTGCCAGACACAGACAAATGAGCCGTATACCAGGCAGGAAAAGAAACTGACCCTGCTGGACATTAGGGCTGGGCGATATGGCCAAAAAATAAAATCTAAATTATTATTTTTTTTTTCTGTCATTCTGGACGATTACGATTTTAATCGATTTTAATCAAAAGTTAAAAAAAAAGACATTTAAGCAAGGTTTGATTTATTCAAAATATAATCTTGTGCAAAATGTTCAGACAATAACGTACACTATTTTTTTTTTAATCAGTTTTAATGTAAATTTAACATAGCTTGTTAAAAAAAAAGCTACTCATATCTTTTGCATAACTTAAATTTACATAGCTTAATAACTTGTTCGGCAAACCTTGCACACACTTGTACTTTGCTCTACGTCGCTCTTGTAAAAGCCGAACCAATTCCATATAATAGACGTTAACATGAGTCCCTTTTCGTTGGTCTTCTGGAGCAGACATAATGTGCGCGCTGTAGGCAGCGTAGCGTTTGGCCGAAGTCACCAACAGGCGGTGATGTGGAGCTCCGGGTGATATGAAACCGTCACTTGCCTTTGATGCCGGTTGGCGCGGGTTGGCTTCGCCGCCTAGGAGACCGTGTAAAGGCCTCAGTATACTTCTGCGTCAGGCTCACGCGGAGTTCCGCTCGTGCGTTTGCCTTCAAACTTGTGCACAATACGCATCACTTTAATTAATTAATTTGTTTATTAATTTGTGTGCATGTTTGTGAGTGAAAAGAAAAGGGAAAAAAACAGGCGGTGATGTGAACTCCCTGTACGGCTTATTCCGGGGTCCTGTGCGCCTTCCGATGATGTCACATACCGCAGCTTCGCTATAGTAGGGTGACGTCATCAGCAAGCGCGCCAGCCACCAAGCGAAGGACCCCAAAACAACGAGCGTAAACAGAAGCGAGCCGCTCAAGGTATAGGATGTGTATTTATTTATAAGCACCTCGATTTCACGATTTAGCTCATTTCATCGTGGTACTTTAAATGGACGAATGAATCGAATTAATTCGATTTATCGCCCAGCCCCACTGGACATACTGTATATTTAAAAATGAGCTAATGAAATGGATGCATTTTTTTGTATATCTAAAAATGAATTTTAATCAATATTTTCCCATTGTCATGGTTGGCCTCTGTCAACTAGGCCTCGGTTGAGCTGCTGTTTGTGTGCAGAGCCATCAGGCTGTTAGCAGTGTTGTAAGCACACGATAGATTTTGCCCTTGGCTGTTGGGGCTAGGCCGCAAGGCTGCTCTGAAGTGTAATTGGATTAGAGATCTCTGTGTTGCATCAGGACGGGCGAGCCCAAGACATACGCACTCATGCTCACACACTTTACTCAGGCCTCAGAAAGTTCATCTCAATTTTTGAGCTTGTATTCATTGTTTTTTCCCCAACTTAATTTCTGATACGCTGTGCAGCCCACAACCTTACATAAGTGAGTCCTCTTCAATCATCATCAGTCGCCCCCTTTCCCTTGGCTGTTAAGTATTGTTTTTTCAATATCTGTGTTTATGTGAACATGTTGGCGGTTGTATGCATGATTATAATCAGCCCTGCTACCTACTCTAAATGGGATTACAGAGCGTTGGAGCAGGATGAAGGGCATAAAAAAAAAGTGTCAGAGAAAATGTACAACAGCAGTTAAGGACCCGAGTACTCCTACTTTGTTTTTACATTCTGCTGAGAAAGGAGTGAAGGAGCTACTCTTGACCTGTTTCAGATGGTGCACTTCCTGTTTAGCTTTGCACAGGAAATAAAAGGTCATTAGGATTTTATTTTTTTTTCCTGATTGCATTATTTAGTCCCCCCTTACAGTTTTGTGTCTTCTAACAAATCAATAAATTAGGTATGGCTTGTGTCATATGAGACCACCCATGTACAGTATTTTTGAAGTACGTTAGCGGGTTGAGGCATTACACTATTACTACCAAGAAGCTCCTCATAATGGATCTGACCTTTCCATATGGCCAGTGCATTGTTTAAGCTTCCTGCCACCATGACATTGAGGAAGAAAGTTGTGGAAGTTATTTTTGGATCATAAGAAGCAGTCGCAATGTTTTGAATAGGGGTGCACGATATTTATCGAACCGATAAAATATCGACCGATATGGGAAAATATGACAATATGTCATTTTCTATCGGCCCGATAGGTACATTTTAGCCGATAAAAATGTCCGATAGATTTAAAGTCTGTATACTGTTTGCCACGCGAGCAGTCCACAATAGACCAAGTCGTGCTGTTTACGTCATATGTAGACCACGTTGCGTTGATTACGTCATCTATCGTGCCTCTCACTCTCGTCCCTAGGTGTGCTTGTGAGTGTGGATGGTTGTTCGTCTCTGTGTGCCCTGCGATTGGCTGGCAACCGGTCCAGGGTGTCCCCCGCCTACTGCCCAGAGCCAGCTGAGATAGGCGCCAGCACCCCCTGCGACCCTTGTGAGGAATAAGCGGTCAAGAAAATGGATGGATGGATAATTTTACCTACCGTTTACCTCGTTCATCCTCATGTACTATAGCACTTAGGGTTGAATAAATGCATTCCTATTTCATACTGCATACATACATGAATGTTTTGTTTTGTTTTTTCCAGATAAACCAGTTGTAGTTCTATATTAATTTTCAAAATAACTTATTTTTTTTGTGTGTAATTATTTGTTAGCGAATTCTTCGAGAAAATACAAAAATACTCCTCAGCAGTTAGGGAAGTTAAAACTGGACATCACTTGACCCTACATAAAAACATGCAGCCAAATATTGGACCCCCATAAGTACACTTTAGTAAGTGTGTGTGCGTAAATACAGATAAGTCTGAAAGTTTGCATAACTGTAAACTGGGGAGTATCATCTGTTTGCATGTTGTGATAATTAAGATACACTAAGAACAGCCCCAAAGGGCATTTTCGGTTTTCAGCCGAAAGACTTTTGTCATCGAAGCACTGCGGCCTAAACAGGATGTTTACAAGCAAAAAATTCCCCTCAGCAGCAGCCAGCCATTGACCAGAATAGGTGTGAATAGTATTTTGGATTGGTGTATTGTGTTACGGTCAGATGCCTTGTGTTCAGCTCTTACAGGGAATTTGAAAATGTTCCGGAAAGGACGCAATGACAAACGCAGTAAATGATAAATTGGAGTTTACAAGTGAGTCTGTAAGTACCATGGGGCACGGGGCTGACAATTTGGAAACTGCCAAATGCCGATCATTTGTGAGAACGTTTGTTGATAGCATTGCATCTTCCCTCGTGTACAAAACAACCTTTGCTGCTCCACAGCTAGCTGGCTAGCATTGTTACTTAACAGTAGCCTCTCCTCTAAAATCACTAATCATCGTCTTCATGGCGATTAATAAGTTAATATTCTTAGAAGTATCGTTAGCATGAAAGGAGACAGACATGCGCAACTGGCGCTAACCTATAGTAAACCGGTGCTAAGCTATTCTTACATGTAGGCACAAAACACCGGAATATTGGATTGCTGCTGTGTAACTTTCACTCAAAGTTCAACTCTCAGGAACACGTTCTTTACAGCAGAGCCAGCAATCAACCGTGAACTCAAGTCCTACATTAAAGGTACACTCAGTATTATACAGTGGCATCTAGTGGTGAAACAATAAATCATTCGAAAAAAAAAAACAATTGTTTGTGTTAGTAGTATGTAAAAAGATATGTTGTATCGCATAAACGTACTTTTTTTAAATATAACGGTTAGTCTAGAAATCGCTAATTATCTTACATGTCCGAGCCGCGGCTTCTAGTGTCCGCCATGTTTCGCCGCCATCTTTCTGCTACGGGTGCCGTCAAAGACAAATTTCAGCAATCGATTTTCCTCTCGCGTTTTTCAACGCGGTGGCAGACGAACTTCCGGTTTGTGTGTCAACCCCCAATAAACGTAGAAGAAGAGTTTCCAATCCGCGTGGAGTACACAAGTATCACGCCATTGACCACGACAATAGCTTCGGTAATATATTTTATTACTGATTGTGTAAAACCGACATGGCTGACCACACATATGCTACTCGTTTCACGTCACCTACCGCACATAAACGTAAACGTCCTGACCGAAGACAGCGCGACAAAACAAGAATTTATATTGGCGCCACATTTGCCAGATGGAGAGAGTTGAGGACCAGACTGGGTCTGGAAAGTGACGCTGCCCTCGCCAGCTTTCTACTTGACCGGTAAGTAAGAGTACACTTGTGTTTGCGTTTTGAGAGTGACAAAACGTATGTCCTTTTCTAATTAATATGATGTATGCGCCATTGTTTTGCGGCCACTAGCTGTTGATGAGCAACTCCACACCACTCGAGCTATTCCGTTATGTAGCTACGGTGCTTTTTCTGCCCGAAAAAGTGATTCACGCTGGCAGGTTTTATTCAGATTAGAATTAATAGACACGCAAGTTATTAGTTATTTAGTGTAATTGGTTGTGATTTCGTGGGGATATTTCCACACATTTCAGTTGAGAATATAAAGCATAACTAAGGTTGTTTTGGGGGTTTGTTGGAAATGTGGTGACAAGGACTGCTGTTGTTGATTTTAGGCATGACAGTGTTATGAAGGCTTCAACCCCCATGAAAGCGAGGCGGCCAGAATTTGTGGCTCCACCGGCGGTGTCAAGCATTTCCAGTGGGACAGACAGGCAGGCTTATTTACCACACACACAAATGTTGCAAATATTTCTATGGTTTTAAATGAAGTTAAATTACATTTTTAATGTCTCATCTTCCTTTTCAGAGATGTTCATCTGAGTGCAAGTGCAAATCCTGAAATTGAACTCCTTGAACAAAGGTTAGCCATTACCATTTATTTCACTTTTATAACTTTGCAGTTCTGCCTTGTATTTATGTAAATGACACACATTTATTTTTTAAATCACAAGCCTACATGAGATGAGCATAGCTGAGGAAGAGTTGGATGAGGAGAAATTCAATGACCTCAGGAATAGCATGTAAGTAAGAGCCTTTTATTTTTCCAAACACAATTTTGGTAAACAATGTTTTGAAAAGACTTTATGTCTTTCAGTATAGATTGGGTAGATGATACTTCTGCAGCACATCCCAAGGGAAGTGAAGACCAGGACAGCTCTGATGAAGACTATGTGCCAGTGATTTCTTTGCGGTGTGTAAATAAACACATACTTATTATCCATTCCCTATGGATGTTTATGATGTAGTAAATTTGTCTGTTACGCAGAATGGGAGGTGCATTGAAATATGCACAGGACATCAATGAGCTGCCAATCATCGGTATAGATGATTCTGTGCACGATCTGTCCGGCATTGAAGAACCTACGGACGCACCTGAGACGCTGCCAACCCACTTTTTGCCAGACAATGTCAAAGTTGAAAAAGGAAAAGACATTGTTGATGTAAAGGCAGCTATTGTGTACGAGAACTGTCTGAGGCAATTGGTTGACTGGGTCAAACTACCCTTTGACAATTGTCCAAAAGGTTTGAGCATGGGAGAAAGGTGTGAAAGCTCTGCACCATTTAAAGTGGTCATTACTACAAGAGGGACAGCGATGAAAGTTGAATGGGTAAGTTTTGATTGTCTAAACAACTGAGACTGGACTCTGGATTTTTGCCAGTAGTTATGCTATTTAGCTGCTGCTGTTGTTGTTGTTGTTGTTTTTTAATGTAGGTGGTGATTTTGTTTGAAAAGATTCAGACCTTAATTAAGTTGCATGAACTTCCATTTTGAAGAATATCTGCTCTACCGTTATCTGGCTTGACTGAGTAACTGGAAAGGTGGATGAATTCACACTGTTTACTGGCCACAGTATTGATTTTTCAAAAGATTTTGTCAGTGTTTCATTTTTATTCACAAAGAAAATTTTAAATTTAAACATTTTATTCATGCCTTTTCAGATGTGTTCAAATGGCCACCAAGTGTGGTTTTGGGAAACACAGCCAAGGCTGAATTTTGGAATGCAGGCAGGAGATTTTATGCTCTCTTCTAATATATTACTGTCTGGAAACAACTACGCCAAAGTAGCCCTGCTATTCAAATTCATGAACTTAGGAATGGTAAACAGGAACACCTTCTTCACTGTACAAGACACATACTGCGTTGATGCCATCAAAGAGTTTTGGATCGAGAAAAGATCTGAATCCATTGCTTCCCTTCAAGGAAAACAGGTGGTGCTCCTTGGTGAGTGTTTCAATTGTAATCCAGTGACAGTGCATGATGACTGTAGTCACTTTTTTTTTTTTTTTTTATACACATGGCGACTGACAAGTATCAGTTGGTTTTATGCAGAATTTCAAGGTTTGCACTGTAAATCATGCGTGCATAAAATGCACTGTTGATGCAATAACATTTTTGATTACATTCAGGAGATGGACGGAATGATTCTCCTGGCCATTGTGCACAGTACTGCAGCTACACGACCATGGAGAATGAGACAAAGGAAATTATCTATGTCTCTACAGTGGACAAACGGGAAACTTGTTGGAACTCCAACATAATGGAAAAGGAGGCTTTCATTCGGACCCTGGAAAAGCTTAGCAAGGAAATACAGATTTCTGAAATCTGTACAGATGCGCATGTCCAGATAGCTGCCCTTTTGGGTAAGTGTTACATATATATTTGTAAATGAAAGATTTACTAACTGTTGGATGTGTCTGCTTGTATGTTTGTCTGTACCTTATGTGGTCACTGAAGTCCTACTAATGCGCATACAAATGTACCAGTATACATAATATGGAAGTGAAGACTTGTTTGTGAAAGTTTTCAGAAGTCAAATTTTCTTTGATAATACATGCTATGTTTGCAGACCCAGAGAAAGGGAAATACAAAGATTTGAAGATTCACCACAGCCTGGACATGTGGCATGGGGCAAAAAATCTGTCGAAGAAATTAGCTGCAGTAAGTTAATTGTTGGATGTAAATATGTGCATGAGGCATAGGCCAACATAGAGAAGATTGTTCATTGTAATTTTCCAAGAAACTGTTTCTTTTCCTTACCCTACCTTTTAACACAATGCACTGAAAACGCTTCCTGTACTTTTGGGTAAAATTTTAATTTTGTGAATAAATGTATTTTCCTACTCTAATTTGTCCCAAAGGCAGCAAAGGTGAAGGGCCAATCTCTTATTTTAGTATGGTTGAAAGACATAATCAACCATTTTTGGTGGTGCTGTAAGACAGCAGGAACAAGAGAGCAGTTCCTTGTGAGTACTAATTTCAACAGAATTTATAACCTATGTAAATAAAACTATTTATTTAGTACAGATTTTTTTTTCATTTGTTCTCTTTTTTTCCTATAAAGGGTCTTTGGATTGGCATACTGCACCATGTATGTAATAAGCACAGTTGGGCCCTTGGAAGCTGCCAGCATGGACATCTTGAAGAGGATCATGGAAAAGAATGGTTACAGCAAGATTCTAACGCCCACAAAGCTTTAGTTGACATCATTCTCAGCAAGCGCTGGTTGGGTACTGTCCACAAGTATCTCCACTTCAGGTAGATAATGAAAGATTTAGATTTATTCCATATTTCTTCTGGTTGACTGCTGCATCATGTCTTGCTTACAAATTTTCTTAAAAGTGGTTAGCTTTGTTTTCTTGTTTTACATGATGTATGCTATTGATGTTTTTCTGAAGAAAGACAATTCATTGATAACTAGTAATATGTTCTTTTTTCCCCCTTCTATTTTTGTTTTTGATACACTAGATCAACAGCCGAACTTGAGGGGTTCCAAAACCATCTTCTCATGTACACAAGCAAACGACAAGCATTCACTCCCCCTGTTTATGAGGCAAGGGTGCTTCTGGCAGCCTTGGATTATAACTACCACCGCAATCTACCGACACTCACGACATCTGAAGGCAATAAAATGTAAGTTCTCAAAATGATCTTTTCAGTGTTGATATTATTTTGTCCTCTGTATCTATGAATTGTTTTGGCCACAGACTGTTATGATCTTTAGTCGCTGTAACTTTGAATTGATGGTATTGCTGTGGTTGCAGTTTCAGGAGAAAGTACAACAAGAATGCCAGACGATACACACTGTATGCACTGAAAGAAGGGAAATCATACAAATACATCACCGACCTTCAAGAAAAAATCATCAACGGGAGACTCAGTAGCCAAGTTGGAATGCCCCGGAGGAGGACACTTAGGATGGAGGACCCCAGAAGGCTTGGTGTTGTACCACCAGTACCTCCGCCTACCATATCAGAGCTGCAACAAACTCAAGTCAGCCGAGGTCTAGGTATGTGATTTACATGTGTACAGTATTACACACTACATGGACTTTTTGTCTGAGTCAATATGGACTGGTCGTATGTACAAGCACCATTTGTTCTACACAGGACTTGCTGACCAGGTGGCGAAAACCATGGAGTGACTCCCCCCTCGCTTGCCTCAGCAACCCTGTGGCCTTTGAGGAATCTATCATCGTTGTTGGGACCATGCACTCCACAATTCCATAACATGTACTTGTGCAGTCAAGGAGCATGTAAATCCGATAATAAAACCATCAAACATTGATGTAACTTTATTATTACTGCAGTCTGTCCCACAAACAAATGGACTACCCCTCCACTAGTTTTAACATCGTAGAGTGGGCGAAAAGTAGGGTTACAGGTCTATGTGTTCTGGAGAGTTTGAGGAATATTGCAATATTAATGGGGGACAATGGGAGAAAAAAATAAAAATCCTGCTATTGATGTAATCAGATATTTTACTTGTGTACAACGCAGACCTGCTATGTAACACTACTTTTGGCCCAAACCTGTGTTTATTTGCTGTATACAGTATTAAAATGCACACAGCATTTTGGTACATTTCTTTACCAACTGCATTTCATGTAGCTCATTATATTCCAATTATTTTTTTTCTCATGTTGACTACGGTATAATATTTGAGTAGTTTTGTTTTTTGTTGCGGGCGGCACGGTAGTCGAGTGGTTAGCACGTCCCCTTCCCAGTTCTGAGGTCTCCGGTTCGAGTCCAGGCTTGGACCTTCCTGGGTGGAGTTTGCATGTTCTCCCCGTGCCTGCGTGGGTCTTCTCCGGGTACTCCGGTCTCCTCCCACATTCCAAAGACATGCATGGCAGGTTAATTGGGCGCTCCGAATTGTCCCTAGGTGTGCGTGTGAGTGTGGATGGTTGTTCGTCTCTGTGTGCCCTGCGATTGGTTGGCAACCAGTCCAGGGTGTCCCCCGCCTACTGCCCAGAGCCAGCTGAGATAGGCGCCAGCACCCCCCGCGACCCTTGTGTGGAATAAGCGGTCAAGAAAATGGATGGATGGATGTTTTTTGTTGCCCCCCCAGTGCCTTAGATTCATTAGCATAGTACCATTTATAATAATTATCCAGGCTGTTGATGTTTTACATTTCTAGACATGTATTATAGTGTTAGGTTGAATGAAGACTGCATGTTGGCTCCAAAGGAAATTTTTTATATATACTAACATTTTTAGTCATTCAACACCAACAACAAATCAACACACTAACAACATACAGGTTAAACTAAATGCAACAAACTGGTGTCATACATGGCATAATTATATCCCAGGTAAAAAACCTTTGTAATGTTCTTGGGGATCTGGGAACGTGTCTCTTATTTTCCAAACACAACAGCTTGGAATTACTCGCCGATTCCCTGCTCCCAGTGACCCATGCTGCCAGAAAACAAAGTGACGATAGGCAGCATATCTAAATTCTTTGTTGTCGTCACCAGGCTCCTTTGTTCCGCCCAAAACGGTGACATCCTCCCTGTACTGTCTGTGAAGCCGTAGGATACCAGCATTGAGGCAGTACAGTGTGAAGTGTGGTAGTGTAGATATGCAGTTAGCAGGTTCTTGACCACAGCATCTGCGCTCTGCATCCGTTGGCATTTCTCTGCAGAGGCCACAAGTACACCAAGGTACTGCAGTCTGGGATCCAGGTAAATCACGGTGGTGTTGATGTATCATCAATGTGTCAAAAAGGAGTCCTGGCTGTCTTTCAATCAGCTGGACTAGAAGATTTTTATGTTCCTCCAGGGTCATTTCCTGTACGAGTCTCTGTAAGAAGGTAATAATATTATGTCAGATTAGGTAACAAACTGAACTGAAAATCGTTTGAGCCAATGAAGTACACATTACATGAACTAGATTATTTGTGAAATCCATATAGAATTCTGCAAATTAAAATATACAAACATCTTTTGTATCTTCAATCAAAATTTCAATCAATGAAATACAATTTAATCAAAAATTAGTAAAATTGCTTTGTGACAGCGGCAAATTGGGAAACAAAATTTTTCAACATGGTGACAAATCATCATTTGAGTAAAGGCTTGCGAATGCTTTTGTAAACAGCACTTTTCTGAGTGGCTGGCTTGATATCAATAATAGACGGGGGGGGGAGAACAATTATTATTATTATGATTTGGTATTTACCATTCCGGGAAGTTGCAGATGTGTAGCCTAGCTAACTCGACTATTTTGAATATACTAAAAATAGCAAACGATGTAATCTAAATACCAGATTTTCCAAACAAAGATATATTTTGAGCCATTCCCATCCATGCTCGATAGGATGGATTTTTTTGTTTGTTTTTTCCTGTGCTGACATGAGTTTTTTGCTACGAACCTCTATTATTTCAATTCTTTGACTTCTCAGTGCCTCCACTCTGTCATCCTCAACACGGATACGTGGTCGTCGCCGTAGACTTGAAATACGGCGTCCTCGTCCTCTGCCTCGTCGTCTCCCTCGCCCCCTCCCTCGCCCTTTTTGGGACGGTGCAAATGTCTAAACACGAATATACTTCAGTGTGCTCTCTGTTGCATGGTTTAGTTGCACTAATACAGGTAGACATATATGGCATTTAGCGATAGTGTAAGTACAGTATTTCCTTAGAATGTAAAAAAATAAAATAAAATAATAAAATGTCTGGTTACGTCTGAAATTAATCACTATCACAAATTTAGGGATCTGTACAGTATGTCTAACAAATGCAATGCACTTACTTCGTCACTTGAAGGAATACTCGATGTCGTTTGTGAAGACATGTTGCTTCTGTGTTGGTGAAATTGATGGTAGGCCGGCGAAGTGTGGTCTCTCTGGGACGCCGTAGGTCGTGTGCTTAAAATCATTGCATTATCTTGTTTGACCGATAGATGGCGGTCGCGAGCTACACACTGCGGCTTTAAGACTTTCGGTGGGGCCCTGTTGGGCCACCATGAGCCATGTTGTGGTGACCCTGCAAAAACTGTCATTGGCTCGATAAGATTAGATGACTATTCCTGGGGATCTGGCTGGTACCGTCCCAGGTATTGGGTTGGGGGCGAGACCAGCCTTCTTTCAACGTATCACATACTTGTAAAGGCGGCCAATACCAGTCACAACTCAGAATATTGAATATTTATTATTTAAAAAAATAAATAAATAAAAAAAGTAACATGTTGATTTAATGGTCTTAATTTATGAAATGTGTTCTGGTCTGGTTGGGCCAGCGTCAATGAACTTTGGGTGGCCTGACACTGTCATGTACTTGCCCCGGGCCATGGAGCCACTGTTAATGTAGAACCCCAGGCCTGAGATTTAACCAACCAGGCTACCTCTCCTGTTTACAATCTCTTACTTTCCGGCACACAATTTCCCTCTTCTCATCCTTAAATTACTTCACAACATGCTTCCAATAAATTGCAGTGAGATCTATGAGGCTGGGAGGCAGTTCACATCTTATCAGCACCTTCGGGAGACTAGTCTGACATCCTGGAAAGAAATTCATGTTGAAGCTGTTCAAGAACTCACAAGTTCAATGAATTCAAGAGTTGTGGACCTGCTATCAAATAAGAGCTTCTATGTTAAATTGTAACTTGACCTGTTAAGATATTTTTGATTGAAATAGCTTTTGATCTCCGCCAATACGATCTCCTATGCTGCTAATTCAATAAATGACTATTTTCAGTTCTTTACAACCTATACAATGTCTGGAAACACTGCTGTGCATAATAATTTGAAACCGTGCATTTTAAGAAAAACTGTTTTCATTGTTGAAAAAAATGTGTGCTCTTGTTATTCTTGTGCAGTTGATGACTTTAAATTATGACTACAAATTGCATAGAAAAGCATCATTTGCATAATAATTTGGAATGTATGTGTAGTAGAAAAATAGCAAGTATTGCAAACTGAGGTGACACTTTGGGTGTAGTATTTGCTCGGGCTGGGAATCTTTGACTGTCTCACGATTTGATTCGATTACGATTTTTGGGTCTACGATTTGATTCAGAATCGATTTTTGATTCTCGATTCAAACGATTTTCGATTCAAAATTATTTGATTGACAAATGATTTCTGCTTCAATTTGCATATATGCACAACATGTCATGATCTACTCCAGTCTGCTTTGCAGGACAAAATGACAAATAGAGACATTAAAGTGTCTTATTTTAGTTTTTTTTTGTTTTTTTGTTTAAACATTTATTAATTTTGTTTTGTAAGTGACTTTTTCCACAAAAACAGCATGTGGGCTACAACTGCCTTTTCCCCTTCTTCTTCATTTCTAATTTAAATAAAATCGATTTTTGGATATTAATATCGATTCGATTCGATTCGATTCATAAATGAGAATCTCGTTTCTTTTATGAATCGATTTTTTTTGGCACACCCCTAGTATTTGCCCACCTCAGTACATGTGACTGTACAATGCAGGGCAGGCTCCACACACTGGGGAGTGTGCTGCTGATTTATTATCGTCTGTGAGCCGGGTAAATGAGGCCAAGTGAGATGGAAGAGATTAGCTTACATAAAGAGCAATGGAGAGAGAAGTTCTCGGAAGCGAGCAATGGCTCTTGACCTCCTACTTTTTTACTCATGGATTCAGTTCACAATCCTCAACTAAGCTGCCCTTGCGTTCAGCCGGGCCTTCTCCTTGTAGATGTGCATCATTCCATGGACGGCACTAATTCTGTTGAGCTTCTTTGAAAAGGACTCGTGTTGGGGTGGGAGCAGGTTTGTGCGATGATTTATCATCGATATGTATCACGATATATACTTGATCAATATCAGTACAAAATATATTTGATAAACATGTTTGATAGAAATGAATCTGGAAAATAAATCTTACCCCGGCATTCTGCATGTTTTAGACAGAGGATACAGTATGCTGTTAGATTTATGCCACATTTACAAGCACATAAGAGGAAATTTTGATTACAAAATTATATTTTGAGACTAACACCTCCGAATCGATGGAGTAGAAGTCCTGGATTTGGCTGTCTTTGACGAGCTAGCTTCGACGTTTTGTTCAGCTAGCTTTGATGCTCACCATCGCCATGTAGTCTCAATCAGTGAAATGTCCGTAATGAGCCTGTGAACAAGTTAAAGTAGACCTAATCGTCCACTATAAAGCATACACTCAAACAACGTATTAGTTTGCTATGCTTACATTGCATTAACGATGAATTCAATGTTAATGTAACTCTTATCGATACTGCTTTGAGGTAGCCTCTTGCGCAAATGATTTCTTTACTTTGCTTTTAAATCTCTTTAAAGCTGTCCTATGGGGGAATTTGCCCAAAAATATCTTTACAATAGCTTTATTATTTGACCATTTGTGACTCACCTCGAGGACCGGAACTGGTGATCCCTGCTCTAGCCAAGAGTTTTCAAACTATATTCGGTTTTGAATTTTCCGCTCGCTATCGGCGGATGTGACATTGTGCATATTGTGTACGCAAGAATGGAGTGTGGGGTGTCATTTTTCGGCCACAGCTGGCAGTGAAATTCAATTTTCCACATTGGGCAGCTTTAACTCCGTAACTGCCTTTAGATGTACTGTTAATTGCAGTATGTGAAGCATGTTGAGTTACTTTGTGTATGAAATGTACTATAAATCAATGTTTGTTTTTTGTAGATATTGCAGAGGTACCGAAATATTTTCATTTCTTATTAAACCCCCAACTATAATAATACAGCTCCTAGATTTGGGGTCCTTTTTTCTTGCAAAAAAAAAAAAAAAAAGTGTTATTCACAGGATTTTAAATTAAGTCCATTTATTGAAAGTGCTGTTGAAGTTACCGCTGTATTGTTCTGAAAAGATAACCATTCGCAAATGTTCAGCAGTTATAAAGCTGGCAAACCAACTGTCAAAGGATGCTGCACTTCCAGTT
This sequence comes from Festucalex cinctus, assembly GCF_051991245.1. NCBI lineage: Eukaryota > Metazoa > Chordata > Actinopteri > Syngnathiformes > Syngnathidae > Festucalex > Festucalex cinctus. The sequence continues at coordinate 15,624,093 of NC_135413.1, forward strand.
TGGAAACTTGTGACAGAAGATGCTTTCAAATGTAGAAGTGCTGTCACTAACGATTTTTTTAAAAATCGACTTGCCTATCAATTATTCCAACGATTAATCGACTAAAAGCCCCGACCCCCAAATTTAAAAATAAATAAATAAGTGAATATTATTTACCTGAATTTGAATTTAGTGGATATGAATACTTATTGTTCCTTATCTTCTCTGCACACATGCACATATTAGCCAAACACCAACAAAATTAGCCTATGCTAAACGATTATCAATCGGGATTAGCATTAGCCCTGAATAAACTCGAATTACTTACTTGGTGTACTTTTCCTGAAAATCGCTTAGAATTACTATCGCGGCAACACATCATCAGTAGGGTAAAACTAACCTGTCTCACGACGGTCTAAACCCAGCTCACGTTCCCTATTAGTGGGTGAACAATCCAACGCTTGGTGAATTCTGCTTCACAATGATAGGAAGAGCATAGTCCAACATAATGAAAAATCCAATTTGATCACAATATTAACGCGCTTCATCTTCATCATATATTTACTAAGCCTAATGTGTTGCTTGTCTCTTTCAAACATATTGAGTTGTCGAAGCCTACAATAGCCATTGATGCAGCATACTGTAACCGGTACCGCACACGCACAGAAAGGTTTTCCAAATAACTCACGTTATGCTCCATGATCCCGCTCCGTCACCCTAGTTCCATTCCATCCCATTCAAGTCCATAAACGTCTGGAAGTCTTGCTCTGCTTAACAGGAAGTAGATATGCGTTAGGCTACCCACCATCTTACGTGTGTCTGGCCGGCGGCAATAAATTCATCAAAGGTCTTATTTATTTAGCGATTTTGACGCGGAATGTTTTGTTACAAACATAAGACATGTAATGATGTTAATTGTCTCCCTTTTCAGCCTAAAGAGACCACAAACAAACCCTAAGAAGCATCTTAGTTAGTAGTGGTGAATCGAAGTCCGTCAGCAATAAGTGTCCGTACAGAACAAAAAAAATATTAGTTCCAGGCGTCCCAGCAACAGCCAGGTGCTGCATATATGTTTTTGAAAATGATTAAAATAGCTTCGACCATGCATTTTTGCGTCGACCAAATTGACTTAGTCGACTTTTATTCCCAGCCCTAAAATGTAAGCAGTGGTGTATAACTTGTCTTGATATGTTTTGCAGCCTCCTCTAAATGTTACAAACATATTGTTCTTTTATCAGTCGACATGCTTCTTTTGGACTCTCCCCAACTGTAGTAAAAGCATGTTCTCACCAAATCATTGCCTCAGTTTCCTTCACAGGCTTCCTGTTAATACTGGTGTCAAGACGTAGAATGGCAAAACAAAACCTTCGATGCTAAGTTGCTAACACTGTGTTAGATTGCGCGATTGCCCCCCGTGAGGGAGCAAACAAGTAAGCGACGCCCCCACATCCGTCTCATGTATGCTCGGAAAACAGAGGTTAGGTTGGTCTCTACTATTCAGTTCATGTGCATTTCTGTGACCGACTTGAGATGGGAGGCCAATCTCTGCAGTCACTCTCGATTTGTGTAATGAATAATAATAATTAAAAAAAAAATCAATTTTCAGCTTTGTTTAGCTTCTTGCACCCAGTGGTACACATGAATGTTGGTGGAGGTTGGCGGTCTGGCGGTCTAGTAAATGTCAGATCTGCCTTCTTTCCCTTTCATGATGCTGCGCTTGAGATTGTTACGTTTGAATGTCACCTATCTACATTCTGCAAGCAACCATTGCTTGTTCTGCTTGTATTCGTCATGTACACCTGCATCCTCTTGTTTGCATATGACCTCATGTTTGACTATGTGTGCACCCCCTCTCTCATCACATCACACTGTAACAAATGACCCCCCACCCTCCTCATTGTTCACAGGAAGTCTTCGTCACTCACTAAAGGCAAACACAGGAAGTGCTGCCTTCCCTTGCCAACTGCTTGTCATTGAGCTGTCTTTATCAGAATGCAGCAGTGTGAGCTTTTGGCTCATACCACAAGCGTCTTGGTCTGTTGCATGCTGTGCTTGTGTATCTCTGTGGGCGCCGTGTTTTCACTGAAGCCTGACTTGTGCAGCTGTAGTGGCTGCTGCTTTTCTGGAGGTTTTGTCCACTATGCATATCTCTAAGTACAACTATGCAGTGGTTTAACTGCCATGCTAGGGTATCTTATGGCGTACCATTTACAGACATTAAAAACAAATGGCTAAAAAATATCTGCACTGTAAGTGGATTTATTCACACTGCACCGAGGCTTGAATGTGTACTCACACAACTGTTGCATAACCAATAGTTAACAATTTAGCTATGGGCACACTTCCATATGCATGTGTCAGTATTCATGGGGGTCAGAAAGTGTTTTGATTTGAATTTTTATTTTGAACATGCATTAAAAAAAAAAATCAGCATTAAAAAAACATAATAAAAGTAAAAATTATGAAGCCAATAAATAAATAAATAAATAAATCAATAAATAACAAAAAAAAAACAATTGAAGCAACTTAACATCATATTAAGCAACAAGAGATATAAAGTAAGACAGTCATCAAACCAGTCTTTGGTAATAAGAAATACAGTACATGTGCAAAAAGGAGTAGAAACAATAATAAACTTTTATATTCTTACCCCTTTATCTCCTTTACAATATCAGCATGTTATACTATCAGTATTAAAATTTTCAATATGGAAATTACGAATCAGCGGCAAAAACATAACCTAGATGTGCTGCATTGGCTCATTGCTTGCTTTTGTCTCTCTTCATATAAACCCGTGCCTCAAAATATGCAAAAACCTAAAAGGGGAAGTCAACAGTTTTATTTACAGTAATATGTTCTACGCGCCTCCAACTAGTCTAATACTGTTTATGGAATATGAATTAAGCAGCAAAATCCAACCGGTTTGTCCATCTGAAGGGGGCGGCCATTTTGCCATTTGCAGACTGAAAATGTCTTCACATTAAGTCCACAGCTTGCAAATGTCATATGACAAAACCCAGAAAAACAGGTGTACCGTGATGGTAGTTGTATTTTGTTTGAATTTTATTTATTTTATTTTTTGTTTGTTTGTATTTTCGTATGATGTAAGCAAAGGCCAAGCTTGTCATCTACAGAAACATAATGTTGTGCATCCCTATACCACTAGAGGGCCCAATATCTTTGGTTGTGAAAGTTGTCTTTGGTGTGGTACTGTAAGATTGATGCTTCTCTGGCACTGGCAACGTTAGAGCATAACCTGCATGTTTTTTTTTCCCACAGTTTGTTTCCTGTAAGTGTATTTTATTTATTGTTTGAGACTGTAATGCACAGTATGTATGTTTCTGATAACGTTAATCAGCAAGCAAAGGGTTGTAGTATCTGAGGATGAACTCTACAGTAGATACCAGCATGAAATAATAGATGCAGGAATGTGGCTACTATTTCACTGTGTTTGTCTACAACCCACGCTTAACTAGGATATCATGTATTTCCTACTTGGTGTTGATTCTTAACAATAACAAAAAAGACTGCTTTGACAGGTGTCAGCTGCCTGTCGCCTTCGTGCTTGACACGTTTGACGACCGTGACCCCAAGTAGTATGCTAATATGAAGTGATCACTAAAACTTAAAATATTATGATTATATGGGCCAATAGAGCCACCACCAAAATAGGCGTAAAGTAGGACCCTATCAAAAACGATCCAATGGGCATGAAATTAGATCTTGTTGTTGCATAATGATGCCTCACAGGCCTTCCCAATGTACATCAGGCTCTACATGGGGTCTTTCTGGTCATGGTTCACATGACTAGATCAAGAGTCTGCAATACTGACCTGGTGGAACCAATGCAAAACGGTAATCAATAGCACTGGCGCTCTTTATGCCTTATTTCCCGTCAAGGGCATTGCAATAAGGAATGTGTGAAATATCACACACATTCATTTTATTTTGTCCCACATCGCCAGTAGGGCTGGGTATTGCCGCCAACCTCACGATACGATACGTATCACGATACGATACGTATCGCGATACATATGTATCCCAATACTTGATCTTCAAGGCGATACGTATCCCGATATTTTACATTAATTTACTTGCATTTTATAATAACAGTCATATGTATACCTAAAGGATATGTTCATTATGCTGGACAACAAAAATGTTTTTGTTAGTAGCTCTTCTGGTTTACCACCAAGCGGCATGCCTGGTCGAAATGTGTACGCACTGCAGAGCAAGGAAAATGTATTAATAGGCATGAGCGGATATGAGCAAAAATATCAAAGTATTAAACTTACAGCTCTAAAATATGCTTATTTGAAATATTTAGGGAAATAAAAACATTTTTTTTTTTTTTATGTAACACATTCTATTTCGTTTTTAAACAAAATATAGGAAAATTGGTACATTAAGAAACGTACGTGCCATGTTAAGTTTATAAGTAAATAAATGTTGATATTCTTCCTTTGCTTTAAATTTTCTTAGCAAGACACAGTGTCCAATCACTGGTGAGCTGTTTTTGCATTAATTGAAGGCAATTAACTTCAAAGACGCTGCTGGCTTTTATTTTTTAGGTACAGTGCAAGCTGCAAAGGCAAACGTTAACTGCCTATTTAAAGTTAATGAGCAATATCGATTCTGACGCCTGCGTATCGATACGTGTATTGTAATGAGGCCCGCAACGATATATTGCCGTATCGATTTTTTGAGCACACCCCTAATCGCCAGTATGAATAAATAGATGAATGGATGGATCAATGAAAGAGATATATACAACAATTGTGGTCCCTCATTGAAACACCCACATCACTTTCTTTCTTTTCAGAAATTCCTGTATTTCAGCTGGAGTAATCTGTGGATTTTTCTTTGCACCTCAGTTGTTCTGGCCGTCGTGGCAGAAATTTTGTTGGTTGTCCTGATCGTGGTTTAGTTTCAACAGATTTTCTCATTTTCAACTTCTTAACGTTAGAGTTTGGGCACTGCCGATTGGCATTCTCAGCACGTTGGATAACTTCTTATAGCTCTATACTGTTTTAAACAGTTCATTGACCTTTACTTGTAGATCTTTTGAAAAAGTTTTCGCTTTCCCCATGGCTCAGAATCCAGAGATGCCAGTGCGAATGTCTGTCAGAAGCAGTGACCTGCGATGAGGTTCATGACTGGTGAAGAACTACTCCCCCTGGAGTAAGATATAAAAATATGAACCCAAAATATAAGACAGTCTTATCCATATTTCAAATTTGACAATGTTTCAAATACAGTAGGGTTAAAATTAGTTTTTAATATTTGTTTTCAAACGTTTTCATTATGATTGAATGTTCAACAATGTGATAGGCTGCAAGAAAAAACTAAAATATTTAAGGTCAAGTTCATTGTTGTTTTTTTAATATTATAATAGTAAAGAATTTGACAAATTGTGCATTCATTGCAGTCAAACACATTTACCTTAGAACAAATGAATGGAAGAGATTGCTGAAAGTTGTGGAAGTAAATGTCTGTAGATAGATGGTGTGTTGATGTTTGTGCAGCTGGGTAGTTTCATTTTGTTTGGAAATGTACCAGTTTGAAATGATAAATTCCAAATGTTGTAGTGATTTTTAAAATCCATTCAATTACTTCTTTGACTATTGTCATGTCCATATCATTTATTATTATCAGTTGACTTTTTCTTTTTACTGTGCATCTTATAACAATGTCCAGTATTTTTTTTTTCCTTCCAAATTGTCTTACAAATAATATCATCCTTTTCAGTGGAATAATCAGAGTAATGATTTGGGAGTGACTTAGTTTATTAGTTAATTTATTTTTTCTTTTTGTATATTTTCCATTTCTTTAGTTCTCTTCATTGTCACAAATTCTCAGTGTGTCATATTTTTCTTTTTACAGGCATTTTGTAATGTCTTTGTGATCCATGGACATGTATTTATTCTTTAACTGGATAATGTCTGACCTGTAGTAAATCCTGTTGTATGTGTTATTCCTGCATACTTTTTGGATTAGTTGTGTTGTGAACACTAGATGGCGCTCAAATCTTTCTTTCTTTTTCTTTCTTTCTTTCTTTCTTTCTTTCTTTCTTTCTTTCTTTCTTTCTTTCTTTCTTTCTTTCTTTCTTTCTTTCGTCTTTAAGTCTTAAGTCTTTTTGTGAATACCAGATTTAGCAAATGCCAGACAATCTCATCTCCATATTGTGAAGGCCACGTGTTGTTTCAGAGCATATGGGATAATGGGACTGGAAAGAGAGAGAAGCAGCAAATAAAACACATTTATTATTATTATTATTATTATTATTATTATTAATTAGTATTATTAATTAGTATTTATTTATTTTTAGCAAGAAACATGACCTATCATGCTTGTTTATTGTGGATTAATGCAATCCTCAATTTCTCAGTTTCTGTTATCTATTGGAATAATTGCAGTACATTACAAGCTGCTGATGTGTCAGATTTTGTCATCTTAACTAGTACCCATCTAAACTTGTTGCATGAGTGGGTATTGTACTTGTATTTCCGATCAGCGGCCGTTTCAGTTTTTAGAAGGTCCTCCAAGAGCATTACTACATGTGCTAAATGAGCCTGTTAAATGTTTTGGAGAATTTACAAAAATGTGCCTAGTTTTATTTGTTTTTGGAATTACATGACAGGCCAACCAGATATTCTCACCCTCTCACATATTGCAACGCTGAGTCGCTTACTACAATTTACTTAGTTTAAGCATCTTTGGACAGTTTTCAGTCCAATGTAAATTAAAAATTACGGGAAAATCACTTTGAATTTATGACTTAGACAACTCCCAACGTTTTGCAATCTGGGCAACGAATCCGATTTGTAGGAGGAAAGGCACATTTATTTGGGGTTGAGTTCCTGTGGTCGAAGCAGCAAATGAAGGATGGTCATAGTCAGACTGACCCAGTGATGGCATCGCCCAGCCAGGCCGTTCATACAGTAGACCCTTTCATACCGCTCCACTGGCTGTCACATTTACTGTTGCTCCATGTCCAGTGTGTGCACAGTACACTCAGTACATTGGGTTCTTGGTGACTTGGCAGTGCCTGCCCCCTTGTGTACATTAGATTTCATAAGCAATGTATGTTTGTGGTTTTAAGGATATATAGATATATATTTGGCAATAGAGAAAGGAGTGTTGAATGAGGCACACAGAAAGTGTGTTTTCGGTCCCCGACACTCACAAAAACATGGTATGTATGAATGCATGCACTCGAGTTTCTTTAACCACAGTTCAATGTGTATGCTTGTGAAAAGTATTCCTGGAAACTGTGTGTGGGTGTTCAGTGGCAAGGCACAGCAGTCTGTCAAGACCTTTTTAAAATTTTTGTTTTTGCAGGGAAAAGACCTGTACTTCTTTTCCTTTACATCAATAAAACACCTTGGGATAAATTACAGCTTGGTTAAAAAGAAAAAGAAAAGTATTTTCTTAAAACTTTAACTCCATTAGTATGCAATGACACAACATTCAAATCTTGCACAACACCTACTGGAAAGGACTGTTGGAAAGCATTGAGCTTGAGAGGGACTAGAGGGGAGCAAAAGGGGCTCAAGTTGGGAGAGAGGTATACTATATGCATGAGGGGGATGTGCTGAATACTTAGGATGGTTTGGAAAATAAGGAAGATCATATTAGCTTGATGGAAGGGCTACAAAAAGAGGAATAATATCAAGGGTTATGAATACTTTACATACAGACATACAAGCTGAATAGGAGGAAGGGGTGTGTGTAAAACAGCATCAATTAAAAACAAGCCTTTGTGGTCTTCAGTTCCAAGCCACATACAAGTGTCTCTTGTACACTCCAGAGTCTTCACTCTTCAATTACCCATCATTCTCCTTGTCTCCTCCCTCCAGTGGTTGCGGTGTAACAGAAGTGTGAACTGGAATCATATGAGGTCATGCAAACTGCTTTGAAACCTACCATTTGCCTGAATTCTTCATTTTTGTTCTCCCCGCTTGGGTCCTCAGATAGGTTGATCAGAGCTACTCAATTGGGATTACACACAGCTGAACGAACAGGAGAGGACAAATGGCGGACCTTTTTAAAAATGTATTTTCCAGGTAAAACTGGACATTGGAAGGTTAAGTGGGCTAACACTGTAGCTGGTTTGTTTCAACCCATTGGGAAAGGAGTTATTCAGTACTTCCAGAGCAGCAACAAATAGGCTTTTACTACCCAACACAGCTACCAGCAGAAGATGTGATTTTGTTGATAAATAAAACATCTCTTTTGAATGTACAATGTATTTTGTCTTTTAGTTTTTGTGTTTTGTTTTCTTTGTTTTATTTTTTTAATGGATAAACATTCATTGATTTGTGAACTGCTATACTGCAATATAGGTTTGGAGTCATGGAAGATAAATTGACTGTTTTTTTTTGTTTTTTTTTCATAATGGCATTTATTCTTAATTGTGTAAAATGCTGCCATCTCTCTGTAAAGCCACCCATAGTTATATTATTCTGCGTTCTTGTATATTATATTGCAATGTGGTAGTGGTGGTATTAAGAGTTTGATTAGATCACGTTAAGTCCCCACTGAAAGCCCATCTACAAAATACACCGCCTGGCCCTGGATCCTCCAGTTCCTTACTTACCATTTAAACGCATACAAGCAAAAGTTTTGTGTTCTCTTTTTTTCAATCAGCCAGCTTTTGAATGACAGACATCAAAGAAACTCGAACAGATGTCAGCCTGCCTTGTAAGATCTTAAGTGGTAACAATTGACAGGCCATAAGGGCCATCAAACGATATGAATGGCAAAACTAGGTAAAATATTATTACTTCTACACCTCTGTTGTTGACCAGCAGCCATAACTGGGTTTGGCCTGCATTTGCCAAAAGTCAGCTAGACTCCAGCTCCTCGTGGCCCTGAACAGGATAAGTGGTATAAAAATAAATAAATAAATCTCTTGGGTATTTTTCTTATTTCAGTATTGATTGTCTACATCCATCCATCCATTTTCTTGACCGCTTATTCCTCACAAGGGTCGCGGGGGGTGCTGGCGCCTATCTCAGCTGGCTCTGGGCAGTAGGCGGGGGACACCCTTGACTGGTTGCCAGCCAATCGCAGCGCACACAGAGACGAACAACCATCCACACTCACAAGCACACCTAGGGACAATTTGGAGCGCCCGATTAACCTGCCATGCATGTCTTTGGAATGTGGGAGGAGACCGGAGTACCCGGAGAAGACCCACGCGGGCACGGGGAGAACATGCAAACTCCACCCAGGAAGGCCGGAGCCTGGACTCGAACCGGAGTCCTCAGAACTGGGAGGCAGACGTGCTAACCACTCATTCACCGTGCCGCCCTGATTGTCTACATTGTAGATATATTTTTACATTGTAGATTCTGCAATGTATTCACTCTAAAGTATATAAATCACACACACGAGCACATGCGTGTTTGTCCAGAGTGCAGTACTTAAATGGCATTAGTAGTCCTATTATTGGCTTCAGAGCTGCCTCAATCTTGTAGCTTGGTCAAGAGCTGTGTTTTGGGACTAGTTTCTGTATTTGGATTGACAGCCAAGGGGCAGTGGTAACACGAGAGCTTCGAGTGAATGGGGAAGCCATTCATCGAAAGTGATTCTCCCCCCCAACACCACCACAAAGACATCGTGGTGACGTAATGGTGTCAGTGTAGTTTGCACTTTGTTGAGGAGTTAGATGTTTTTCATGGCAAACTGAGATGATGATCGTGTGACTGTTGAGCGAGGCTGCAGACAAAGCCGCCTCTGCCCCCGAGCACACTGTCGCTTTTAACACCGGCCCGGCCCATTTGTCTTGATCCGAACTCCACTGCAGCAGACCGCGCGCATGTCATCGATACGGACGCTTTGTGTTTGGAATCCAGACTTGTGAGCCTGCCCCGCGGAAACTGCACAGAGGAGGAGGGGGGAGCAGTGTGGCGAGAAATAGTCGGAAAGGTGTTGAGCAGCGATCAACTCTGTATTGTTTCGCGTCAGTGTATGCAGCCATCCACAACAGCAGCGGCTAGTTTGGCTGTTTTCGAGGCGCCGCCTAAACGCTCCGACGTCGCACCATTCTGGATTTCTTTATCCGCTTCCTGTCGTCCAGGATGAGGTTTAAAAGAAACGGCTCGTACACTTTGAATAGGTGAGTTACTACGATGCTACTGTGCGCAAAGCAACTTCAGGTGTCACGAGTGATGTGGGGAGGAAGATGTATGTTCGGTGGGAGGGAGCTGTTTATTAGATCTTCCTGCCAAAAATCATTTTTATATGGAGCTACTTCATGGACTTATTGTTGCTCTGCATTATAGAAGTTTTTATAATGTGTGTGTGGGGGGCAAATGCATGGTATGATCGTAACTGAATAAAAATGTTGCCCAATCAGTATTAAAATTACAACTCTAAAATGAAATTCTTGATAAATTTGTGCAAATAAAAATAAAAACATGTTTTCCATTGCACTCAGTCTAATTTGAAACAAAATCTAGAATATTTGGTACATTAAAAACGTGTGCCATATTGCGTCTAATTAAATGTTAACAATAACATTGTTCTTCTATTTTAACTCATATGTAAGTCACAGTGTGAGCTCTTCACTTATTAGCTATATTTCAAACAGACCCGTAGGCTACTCATGTTGTCCTTGAGTCTAAGTAGCACATGCTTGCAATGTTGGCACTGTTTTTGCATTTTTTGTTTCTGTTATTGAAACATTGACTTTATTAAACCCCAACAGCCCATCAAATTGCTAATGGCCCATGCCTAGTGGAATGTATAGACACAATGCCATACATATAGTGTCTTATTTATGG